>NW_028301576.1:3775000-3852500 GCF_042242905.1 Orbicella faveolata | reverse complement strand
ACCTTATGTGCTAAAAGTTCTTTCAGATTTATGGTTAAATAAACAATTTCCTCTCAATCCCTTCGCACAGTATTAACCCAGGGATAATAAATTATTAGTATTGTATAAATTATTGAGAGTACTGAAAAAGCCTTGTGGCTATAGCTCAAATTGAAATAGGATAGAGCAATGTAGCTGGCAGTAGCGGGCAAGCAACTACAGACATTAAAATTATTTGAAACAACACTGTGGGAACTATTGCCATTTAATAAGAAAAAAAGTTGCTAGGTTCTGTAAAATTGAGCAAATAGGGTTAGTACAGGTCAGCCTACTAAAATTATTTTAATAATTATAAATTAATACATAATATTAAAATATTGTTTGAATCACAAAAGATGTCTAAAACAAATCAGGAATAAAATCTTTAATTTATTATGCAGAAATAATGACTTATGAAAAACCCAAACTTAAACCTCGTAGTTCATGTGTAATGCCTTTTTTTGTAGTTCATAATACTGGTACATAATAATTCTTTCAAAATCTGCTAAAAGATGTTGATATTATTCCCAACACATGTGTTCAAGCATCTGTCTAAAGAATAAATAAACAGGCTAGTAAATAAACATCATTTTATTATTATTATTATTATTATTATAATTATTATTATTATTATTATTATTATTATTATTATTATTATTATTATTATTATTTAGACAGTGTTCTTCCAGAAAACCTTCATACTCTCCCTATGGGTGGGCTTTTGGCTTGAAACCCTCCCCCTGCCCCCTTTAACCCTCATGATATAATTTTGGCTTTTGACTTCCCCCATCCCCTTGGAATTTCCAATGACGTTCCTTTAAGGGCTGGGCACAGGAGAGAGCATGGATATTTTCTGGAGCTGAAAATTCTCTTCTTCAATATTTAACAAATTCTAACCTGTTCCAGATATTTGGTGGATAGTTGGAAAACCGGCACAAAGAGAAGTGGAAATATGGCGACGGGTTTTGGGTGAAAAAGGCTGCATTCTTCCAAAGATTCCCCTCCTTCTCACTTCCTTCCCCTTTTACTCGGCCCCACAAACTGAGAATCTGGAACAGGCTAATTAAGCTCATGTTGTATATTGATACTTGACATGTTAAAAGCACTTTTACCAGTCAGATGGTAAATATTTGCACAACTTTACGATGTATTTGGCTTTCTTTTCAAGCAGTGTTGTCTTATACAGCAACTGCTACTAACTTCATTTTTCAAATAATATTGACAAGAAAGACATTTTCTTCTTGTAACATGCATTACCTGCCAAAGATTATTTTCAATATTATTATTCTCTGTTATTTGCTGAGTCAAACATTTTTCTGACTCAATCTGTGTAGCCATTAACCTTCTGCATGGACACAAGCTCTTGTGCGACAAGCCTAAAGAACATGTCTCTAGAAGGTTATGTGACCATAGGACCTCAATAAAAAATGCCCCTGTAACTGAACAAAGGCTTATGTAAAAAGGTAAAATATAATTATTCTGGACTATCTTCCAATCAAATACATGTACATGTAATCTTGGTTCTCTTTGTGAAATCTCATAAATATCAAATATATTCTGAAACAGTAAAAATAATTAAGTTCTCACTTTTCTTCAGATAAAATTTTGTCTTATATTTTTCCTTATTTAAACACAATGGCTCTATTCTTTTTAATAATTATAATATACCTGCAGTCCTTTGCACAACTTTGACATAGTCAGTTTGCATGTGGCATAATTTTCAACTGCAGAAAAATTTACAGAACTATTGTTGTGCACAAAACAGCAGACTGATCTTGAACACTAATCTGTTTAAAATGAAGATTACCATATAATATGCCACATAAAATATTTTTACCAATCCACTTATCCCTAGAAGTGATTTCCTGTCAGTGGTAGCTCTGTAACCACAACAGTAACAATTGAATATATCCATTTGTAAATTTGTGACAACATCCTCCCAAAGAACCACATAAACACAACAATTAGATTGACGGTACCCTTGTAGCATACTTATTGAGTAGCATGGAAAATAATTTCCTCAAATAAAATCTAAAAAAGAGGGAAGTTGCAAGCACTGTGTGCAGTAACTGTAACTCCATATGCCTGGTACTGCAATGCCAGATTAGATGCCACTGTTTCCCAGAGCAAAGCTGTGTAAAAACAAGTTCCTACGACAGAAATAAAAGATCTCTCAGATTCCCACCTGCCACATACAATGTTAGAAGTAGCTATCGTAATAAATGTATTCAGTTACTGAATCTGATCTTCTGCATCGGCTCAATCTGACTCAGAGTCTGATGTTGATGTTTCGGTCTCTGTGTCCGTTGTGTTTTCACCACTCATCTTGCATTCTAACCCTATCTGATCGACCTCGCTGTCCTCATGCCCTGGGTCATACTCGAGGCCTATCTCGCTGTTTCCACCATTGCTGCTGCTGCTCCCCCCTGGACCATCAGGTTGCACAATGAAACAGTAACTGAACTGTGCTGACGGCACGCAGTGATCAAAGTATTTGCATTCTTCCAAGTGAGCTGCCATGAATGGTGAGTCAGAATGAACCCACTTCTCAACAGGTGAAAAAGATGTGGAAAAATACCATCTCTGCAATGGAATACCAAGCAATTTAAATAAATAAATACCGGTAAATAAACAACTATCTTAATTGACCACTCATCCTATGGGGCCTTTCAGGGCCAGTGAAACCAAATGATGAAACAAATAACGTAAATGAACATAACATGGTTAAAAATCTCACCTACCCGGAGGCAGACTAGTTGGCTATTTACAAGCGTGGCCAAGGAGTTGTTTGAACTAGGGTTTACCGAGAAACAACTTCAGCTTAGTGGTCAGAGCAGGACTTGAATCCGCAACCTCCAGATTTCAAGTCTGGCACCCTAACCACTCAGCCATGCTGCCTCCTTTAACATTTAACATACAGGGTAAGTCACTGTGGTTGGCTGTTCTGACAGAGGATGGCATGGCTGAACATTTAAAACTTATAATTTCCAGGGGGGAGTTACATGTACAGGTAGGGGTGGCAAATCCTCCTTGTAACAGAAACTTATAGGCTTTGTAAACTTTTAATCACATCTTGAAATCTTGGAATCCTTTGGGATGAGTCAGTTTTTTTTAGTTCTGTCCATCTCACAGTCTACAATATTATTTGATCAATTTTCAGACCAATGCCATGTTAGGTTGAGATTTAGTGATGATTTGAATATTGCTAAAATTAGAAGGTTTTCTATGGAAGCGAGGAAGCTTTGCCCAACCCAGAAACCTTCTCCATTGTCAATATCACTACAAAAGAAAGCTGCTGGCATATAGCATTTGGAGACAGAAAGAGGAGTAAAATATCAGGAAGAAAATTGAAAATTAAACTGAAAGGCAGAGATTTACTGGTATGTCAGTTCGAAAACTTGCAAAATTAAAGAATTGAGGGCAAAGCATCTTCTTCCCATAACAAATCCCTCTAATTTTTAACGTCCATAAAAATTCCCTCTTGCAGGATATGAATCCGACAACTTGCATACATGTGCAAAGCTAATTTGTAATAATATTGTTCTTTTCCATTTCTGATAACATTATGCATTACTAATGACTAGATCTGTGTGTTCTTGAGAAGTTCATCACATGACCAACTGTTGCAAAATGAAGGGTCTAACAACTGATGAATTTCTATTTTCTCTAAGATAACAATTCCAATAAGCTGATTGTTCTGGCTTGAAAATACAAGGCTTTGTTTATACAGGTTGTCTTGTGTAGCCATGTTATAAAATTTCTTAACATCTCATCAAAACAAACGGTCCTTTTTTGATAAAAGGTTACAGCTGAAGCACTAAATGAATGACAGTAATTAATCATTCATCATACATGTATTATCTGCACCTACCTTTTGTCTGATTCTCCAAGACCAGCTCCCATTGTCGTAGATCCTCTTTTCCCATTCAAATACCACCATCCCCTTTGTTTCCAACACATTGCGAGAAACCTCTCTCAGTAACTTACAAGTGCGAGAAAAGTTACACAAACTGAAGCCGTCCAACTGGCTGGCAATCTTTTCCAAGATCTCTAGTGGCAAAGTTGTAAGGAGATCCAAATTAGATTTTGCAAGCATGTTTCCCTCACTTCGAGGATCTGTTGAGGGATGTTCACCTTTAAAGGTTGCAACAACTCCAGGTGCATGTTCACAAGGTTTAATACCAAAGCTTCCAAGCTCTTGGTTGAAAATTACAGCGCCATTTTGAGTATGTGGAAGAAGCCTGTAACGGACAAACGTACAGCCATATTGCGCCAATGGACACCGATGCTCCAACCAGCCATTGAGACCTCCCTGAATGTCGCTGTGCACATTCTTGAAGTGGCTGCTGTACTCATCACGGCGGAATACCTGGTTACATGGTATTGAATACATGGGGAACTGCTTTTGGAACTTGGGTAGGGTTTCAACCACAACATTGAGACCTAGCGGCTGGTCAAGGTAGATTGGGTGATGGGTGGGAGGGGGTGGTATACCGTTGCCATGGGAACTGACAGGTGTCACATTTTGTGCGTCATCTTTAATGTTTTCATCTTTGTCCATTTGCAACTCGTGAAGTTCAATTCCCACTGGGTCAAAATCGCCATTTTCCACATCATTGCTCTTGCTTAAGTCAAGTCTATCAGTGACCGGAAGCAAATTACAAAGGGGTCTCTGTTCACCATCATCTTCACTCTCGAGTAAATTTTCACTTTCAAGTTCTTCGCCAGAATATTCCCCGTCATCGGATTGTTTTCGAAGCTTATTTTCTAGGGAAGACAACGCTAAAGCCATCGCCATTTTTGTTGACTCCGACTTCACAGCCGGCGGTTGACATCCATTGCCATGCTGTTTCGGCGTGTTCGCTTGCAAAGAGGTTCTCAGCATATCTACTTTGGCTTTCCCTTTCCTACACCGCCGTCGAAAAACTTCTCGAAGAATTCTCTGATCCCTGAAAGCCAACTCAACATCTAAATGCCCTTTTATTAAAATGGGATTCGGTTGAAAAAACGGTACCCAACTCAAACGCGATTTTGAATAAACCGGATAGCGATTCCACTCCATCGTGCAAAAAACCACACTTGCCGGGCATCGCTGCAAATGATTTCTCAAGCTATCTCTTGTTAATACAGCGGGGCATCCATAATCCGAGTTAACACAAGGAATTCGACATTTTTGGCACACATTCTTATGGTCTTTCATTTTACAGCTGTGTAGCTGCGCTTCGCATCCGAACTCACAAAATAACATCTTGCAGCCATCTTGAGCATTACAGTGGAGCTTTATACAGTTCTCACAGTGTTCGTGCCCCTCAAAGTCCATGATCTGTCCTGCGAAGCTTCATAGAGATACTGAAGAACTGTCTACGTACCGGCAAAACTGATCTTTTATGCTCCTGTTCATGGCATTTTATTTACATTCAGGAGGATCGCCGTACGTTGTTTTCTTTATATTACGGCTCTCTCCGAGTGTCTTCGGCTGGTTCCGGGTCGGCGAAGAAGTATTGATTAGCTAAGTCAAATGACGTCAGTGTTCGAGCAATATGGCGGAAACAAGTGTTCAATAGTGTGTTCTTGTCAGTTTCAGATTTTTTCTTTGAGAAAACAGCGTATTTTGGTCACTTTGAACTGGTTCAAGATGACCCTGATGGTTTTCTTTGGCTGCGCTTTTATAGCGTTTGGACCAGCTCTCGCGTTATTTTCCCTCACTGTCGCGAAAGATGCTCAGCAAGTGATCGTGTTGATTGCCAGGTAAGGTCGCTAGTAGTTTCGTGTACATTGCACTGTTTTTGTGTCTCGAGTTTTAAGGTTAGAACACCTGGGATTCTTTTAAAGAGAATTACACTATCTCTTGAAAATATCATGGATATTTTTGCGGGTCTTGCCGTATTTGGCACCCACATGTGTGAGCTTTTAGGTGCGCCCGTAACCAAGGGCTAAAATATCAATGACATTGACAAGAAAAAATGTGCCAGCGATATTGAAATCTAAAATGTCTAATAAGAGATTTATTATTCAACGTGTTATTAGCATCGATCTTTTATGCTCCCTCAAAAGCAGATGGAACAAAAAGTATACACAGATTTAACCTGTTGCTCTTGTTAACAATAATGATAATAATAATAATAATAATAATAATAATATCATCAATAGCTGTGCGAATCTTTAATAATAATAATAATAATAATAATAATTTACCAATTTATATAGCGCATATTTACATATTCTGATTAATAGCCCTTTACAATCATGATAAAAATAAAACAAAATCACAAATTAGAAAATACTTCTTAAAAAGATAAGTCTTAAGTCGAGATTTAAAACTGTCAAGTGATGTTGCTTGACAAAGCTCTTCAGGTAGGCCATTCCAGAGTTTCGGAGCTGCTGCTGAAAATGATCTGGCCCCTCTTGTTTCACTGGTTTGTGTTTGAATATTACACCACAGTCAACCTCCACTAAACCCCTGGCCAAACAGACTCGCCAGTAGATGCAAGTCAAACTTGTGTAGAGAGTTGCATTGGGTGGCCAAACAGACTCGCAAGTAGATGCAAGGTGAACTTGCCTAGAAACTTGCATTGGGTAGCCAAATAGACCCGCAAGATTCCTTGCTAGTACACGCAAGTCGCAAAAAAAAATTTTAAGACAGGCAATGCATATCCTATAGTTCATTGGCTAATAATAGGTTAATGGATGTCACTCAATTTGTGTTGACTTGGGTTAGGTGGCCAAACGGTGAAAAAGTCTACTTGCAAGTCCATTTAGCCAGGGCTTAACGACCACCTTTCCACAATGGCCACCTCTCTATAGCAGCCACTTTTTTATGTCCCTACAGACAGTCCATTAATTCACTCCCATTTTAACCACTTTTGATTGGTTCACTGTATTGTCTATATCCTTTGTGATTGGCTAGAGTTATAACTTTGGTTTTGGTCTTACGACACTCAATTAAAACGGCTCTATTGAAATGCTTTATATATCTCCTTATTTTGCAGTGCATTTTTCTGGTTATTGTCACTGCTGTTGTCCTCCATCTGGTGGACTGTTGTTTCACCTCTTAAGAAGCATCTAGCATTTGGTATTGTATTCTCTGTTATTTTTCAAGAACTTTTTAGACTGGCTTTCTACAAATTGATGAGGTAAGGAGAATGTTTCTACTCCTGAAAATAGCATACATGTATGAATGAATGAGAAACATTCACTTGGTGTAGTTGTTGATTGTAATGCAAAGATACCATTTTAGAAGTTAACTTACATACATCTACATGTAGTCATGGGAACAATTTTGGATGTTCTTGAGAATAGTTCTTAACTAATTTAGTATTAATTTTGTAAAGAGGTATTTATTTTTCAGTGAAATTTTATGGTGATTATTACTGTATATAAAAATTGTATAATTATGTACTGCACATGTAATAACTTGAGCTGTTAAAGTACAGTACAAAAAGTTCAAAAAATAACAGGCCAAGTGGCCCATCGGAGGGGTGCTTATCTCTAATTTCAGTAACATGAAGCACCTAGTATGTAGACGCTCATGCTACAGAAATGCGAGGATATGCTGTGGTGGTATACAAAACTTGTCTCGACTGAGAATCGCCGACTAGCAACATTCTGAAGACTATTAATTTATGTAATTATATGGACTTTCTTTTTATTCAGGAAAGCAGATGAAGGCCTTCTTTCAATGATCAATAACCAGACACCTCTAAGGAAACACAGGATTGCATATGGTTAGGATTGGAAACTGTTTATTTATAAGTTAGGAAAGAAACATTCTTTCCATTTACATGATTATACTCTCTGTAAAGTCTGTGTAAAACCCTAGTGTGAGACCAATCAAATGAATGCCAGGTGTGACCCTGTTTGTTTTCAAACCTGCACATGATGTACGACATGAATTTATTCAAAAGCATCTCATGGTTTTCTACAGCCAGTGATTTTTGTTCGTTCTTGCCTTGTTGAAAGATTTCATCGATTTCAAGGCCAATTATTTCAGGTTTCATACATGTATAGTCTATGTACTTGTAATGATCAATAACTTAGCATTTGCTACATGTACAATCTAGAATCTGGGGTAAATGCGTCATGTTTGGGCATTCTTCTGTCATCAGTGTTTAGTGAACCCTAACTACATGTAACCCTAACCCTAACCCTTGAGTTTTTGAAAGTACTCACAGGCATAACTAAATTCCCATATTTTTGCAAAATTTTAGAACACTGCAGGCTTCAATACTTGTTCCTTTTGGTTTTTGTTCATTACATCGTAGTTATGATAATTAAAATAGTAAAATCCACATGCTCAAAATACAAATATGTTGACTTAATTGCTCCAGCATTTAAAACTCATGTATGAAATTAACTGTCAATCACTGGCATATCATTAAAAATATGTTTCTTTGTTTAGCTCGTGATTCTTAGGAGCTAATATCATAATGTACAATGTAATTTCTGTTCCTTTAGTTTCCAGTCATTAAGTCGTGATATCATTGTTTGTCCTTTCAGTTTCTGGCCTAGGTTATGGCATAATAAGTGGACTCTTTGCTATGGTGAATGTACTAGCAGATATCACTGGCCCAGGTTCTCTAGGTCTAAAGGATGACGTACCTCAAAATTTTCTTATTGTGTCTGGTGAGTTGTGTAAGGGTCTCTCTTTGCTTACTCAGTACTTCCTCTTATAAAAGATATTTAAGGACTTGAAACAGATGTATTGATGATGTACAGAAGAAGGTGCTCATATACATGTACATACATTCATACAAACTTTATCGAAGTTCCCTAAGTGGGTTTTTCAGCTACAATAGAACCGAAAAATACAAATTGAAAAACTATAAAAATACAAATTGAAATTCTATAGTAGCAATAAATAAATGTACATCAAAGATAGAAATGCTACTTTCCCTATATTAAAGATTCAAAGATACAATAAATAAGAAAGGATATTTCATTCAACCACTGTCATGTTTTTTTTGCCATACAATGTGCATGTATTTATTCTTGAAGGGGAAAACCTTCTCTGACATTCAAATTTTGAGACAAAAGCTGTTGAATGGAGCAGTAAGATTAGTAGTAGAAACATTTCATTGTTTGTATGCTAAAGGTTTGTGTACCGCTTTATTTTTTGTTCTCTCCACATTCTGATGTCATATGTGATCTACAGATGCATCATTCTCATCCCCAGAGGCCACACTCCTTTTGGCCAGCACCAAGAATCACGACCTCTGGCCAAACCTGATTTTCTGAACACACATAGAGTATTCGTTTTGTATTCTCAGCCAGTCAGATTATTTTGTCAGATTTGACAGGAAGTCTGTGAATTACGGACTTCCGGTGTTGGACCAGCCCAGAGGCCATGATTCCTGGTGCTGACCAAAAGTAGCGCGGCCTCTGGGGACGAGAATGCACATGCATGGCTGTGTGAAATTTTGGAATCATGTCTCTTTAGTTTTCACTCTTTGAGCCGGTCATGAACATGATAGTGTCCCATTAACAGACATGTATGCCAAGGGCCATCCCTAGTATATAATGGTCACTACTCTTGAATGGCTGGTGACAGAGCTAAATGGATGTTGAACCCTGTGCAACCTGAAGTAAAATGTGACATATTCCCAGTTGCAGATTAATACATTGTACATTGTGCAGTATACCTGTTGTACATGTAGTATACAAATTAGCCAGTTACATAGCAACTTTGTGAAAGTGTACACATGTATCTTGTAGAAAGATTGCAGGATAATAAAGTTAACAAGCCAATGTCTTTATTCCAGCTTTTTTGACATCATGTTTTGTACTTTTGAACACATTTTGGGGAGTTATATGGTTCAGTGCTTGGGATGATAAGAACTGGCTCAATATTTCTCTGGTTGTATCTAGTCATCTCCTTGTCTCACTGATGGTAAGTATATAAATTAATCTGTTCTTTTTCATGTTTGTTACTTTATAGCCTGTTGCAGGCTATAAACAGTGAAATTATGAGGTAGGAGTGTGAACAAGGAGTATCTGGGGACAAAAGCCCTCTTTCTGGCCTCAAGCCCAAGCGAAATAACTAACTGAATGCCTGGAACAAGCTAGAATTTTTGGTAGTACTGAAGAATTCTGTAGGACTGGAATTTTTTTTCTCGATTCTGTAATAAACCTTATATTTCTCGAGTAAAATATCCTTTACATTCCTGAGAAGAATAATGGAAAACTACCAAGTAATAATATTTATTATCAAAATATCATAATGCAAACTACAGGGAAATAACATGGAAGATCAGGGGAGGGAGTGCAGACAGCAATTTCAAGAGAGCTTGTCTAAAGGAAGGGGAAAAATTATTAATGATACATGACAATGCAAAAAGGTAGCTGATGCAGCTTTGTTCCTCTTTGGTTTATCTGAGTTCACTGTGTTTTGTACAATGGAAGAAGCCATAAACACATAATTTTTTATTATACAGCTGTATCTGCCTGTCACAGAGATTTTTGTGAACTCTTATTTAAATTTTTTATCTATTTATTTTTTGCATTGTTTCATTTTAATAGTTGACAAATTGTTCAGGCAGGCATGAGATCTGGGTTTTTAAGTGTGAGTAGAGTGAAGTTGAAGTTTGCGACACTCCAGGATGAGATTTGGCTGGTAAAACATGTATGCTTCTTTTGGACAGCCTTACTTGTAATAGCTGTTTACATTAGACTTTCATGAACCAGTGCCTCACTCAGGATCATAACTTGGCTTACAGGGCACATGTGAGCAAAGGATCGAAGGATGGTACACTGTTATGAAAAGCAAAATGATTTAAAATGGATAGTGTAGACAAATTTCATTTTTTAAACTTTTTTGTTTATTTCAACAGACCCTTCTGAATGCTAAACCCATGTACATGTATGTGGCATCACTGGTGTGTGCGTACATCGTCATGGTGATAATGGGTGCAGTGGCATTCAAAACTGCAGGAGGAAGCCTATTCAACATTTACAGACTAACTTCACGACAGACACACCGTGACTACTAACATGAAGTCAGCATTGGACCAGTGGAAAAACTGTTGTTATGTAGCATTTTACAAGTCACACCATTTTGTACATTTTTTTTTTTTTTTCTTTAGTTAAATGTACAAGCTTTCTGTTGTGGTTGCTTTACTGTCTGGAATCAATGCTTTTATTCGCAACAGTAAGCGATATCCGCATGTCAATGTAATTGTAATTTTTTTCTTACTATTTCACACATCCATTAGACAGGTGTCAGAAATAGAGGAGCCGTCAGTTAATACCTATACAACAAAATTCCCAGGGCCGATATAGATAATCTACAGCAATCAGTCAAGAGATTGAGATGGAAGACTTTTAGGAAATGAGTAACTTGTTGGCAACTTGGGGAGCGGGGGCAACTCCCATATGAAAAGGTCTGAGAATGCTCAACTAAACATTTGAATTATGCCCCTAAAGGAGACCAAATGAGACCTATGCCTTATTTGACACCCTGAAGAGTCTACATTCAAGTGGACATGACTGCACTTGTATATAATTTATTTCTTCAAGTGCAACCCTAAAAAAATATCTTGGTGGCTAAAATAGTGATTTTTCAACCTGAACACCGTAAATATAAATGACACTGAAGTGCATGTTTTACACCCCTAAGGAAGGCAACAAGCATCTCTGACTGTTGCACATGGGTTGACAGAGTGACCCCCCCTTCTTTCCAAGGTGTTAGCAGTCTAGCCAACAATTGAAATGCATTTGCAGTTTTCTACATAGTCAGAGCTGAAGTGTAAAGAGGTAGTACAATGCAAGGTTATGTAGTCAAAGGCCATTCTGCCTCAATTCAAACCCACTTTCAGACCACCTGTTAATGGCATCTCTTTCATTGAAAAAAACATTATTTCACTGCAGAAGTTGTTACCTCTAGCTACTTTTGGCACAGTCGACAGCACACAAACTAGTTATCGGGCCGAGTAATTATTGGCTTTGTTATTTTTGTCTCTGAAGAAAATGATGCATCCTCTATTGCAAAAACGGCAGCAGCGTGTCAAGTGTCATAGTGTTCAAGAGTGCTAAATGTGTTGCTTTTTTTTTCTTGGAAACTCAATTCCTTTAATGGACGTTTAAATTATGCACTTGTGCCTCGATTGGCTGTATCCCGTTGATTTTTTCACTTAAATTTCCCGTAACCCGATATCCCTGATAAAAGGACCTCCACAATGTATAAAGTGACTGTAAGTGATGTACAGAGTCAGCTGCAAATAAAATAAAATGTTGAAAAATTACCTTGCTACTGAGAGTGCCTAGACAAATGGTTCATGAATTCACCAAACGGGACAAGCACTGGCCGAACACGCACAAAATATCACTGTATCCGCAATAACATAACCATTAATAAATGTACTGTCATTTACCTGAAACTCGTTCCCAGTGTCTGCAAAAGCCCTGGGAACAAGACTGTTATTTTTTGCGTCGTTTAGAAGTAAAGGTGGTACACATTTCAAATATTATCTTGTCTGCCGCTTTGTAAATATGATGCTCCGATTACGTTTCGAGTGTTCATTATAATCGTCATTAAATATTAACTCTCACAGGGGGGTGGCAGGGGGAGCGGAGATTCTCAAGTTTCATAACAGCCCCGACGATAGTTGATTAATAGTTAACGACTTCTTTTTTTTGTTTTAGATACAAACGTATCTTTTGCAAAAGGATACATTCTTATGTATTTTTCCTCCTAGGCTTCGGTCCTTATCAAAGTCTGGTCAACGTTACTTTACAATTCTGCAATTACTCCCAAACAGTTTTCATCGAAGCATTTCTGGATACTACTCTTCAGCTTCTCAGATTTCTCTTTTAATTCCTGTAGTCTTATTAACGATTAATTGCTTGACGGTCAGTTGGTTTTGAGGGTTCCTCTTCTTAACCTCCTTCTGGAATTGCTGCTTGCAATGAGATAGCTGACACTTTCATATGGGCGCCTACTAACTATCCACATTACTGATTTTGTCTGGGGGGTAGGCCACTAAGTTTTTCTGTGCCACTCAAGGGGTGAGCCGTCCATTCTTTTTTTTTTTTTTTACAATAATTCTGGGGTGGGCCACGGAAAAACGGTATTTTAAACAATAACTTTTCATAGACCAACCCCCTCGCTCTCCACCCCTGTTTGCAGTTTAAATTACTTCTTCTCGATTTTAAACCTTTTTAAACTGATGAGGCTCGACGGACTGCAACAGATATGTCCCCAGTCTTTCACCGCCTCTTGCTCTCTCAAAATTTTCCTCACAATTCCTCTAAGAGTTTACCCATTTACGGTAAAAATCAAACTAGAATGTTTTTTAAGATAAAAATACTCTCAATTCAAAACCCTGTTACAGTTTGGCGCTTACAAATAAGAAATAAATATAGACGAAGTTTGAAAATCAGGCCCCGTTCCGTACTACGGGCTTGCGCTCTACAGAGATCCCTGTAAAATTTCATGTTAAATTGGCTCATTTCATGTCAAATTGGTTTCAATTCGCAAAACTGAGGAAAAGTCGGCCATTTTACTCGCGACTGTGCCGCTCCTTCCTCCCGTGTTCAGAAAACCCATTAAAAGAGAAAGCCCATTGAAAAACAAAATGCTTAAGAAAAACAAACTGCCTGTTCAGACTAAGTCATTTACCGATAAATAGAGGAAAGTATTGCGAGGAATCGGTCACTGTTTCTCTGGTATGTAACTGAATTCCTGGAATATTTAACGTCCACCAAGTTAACATTGTTACCGATAAAATATTGTAGAATGCACCGAATTTCAGCCGTTCCTTTGAGTCGCACACTCCCGAGGGATCCACACATCTTGGTAACCATGCAATTGGGCTTTCCCCTTTCCACAGAATTGTCTGTATAACTTAAAGACTTAGTTTGTATGAAAAACTAAAATGTAGAACACTACAAGCTTTGACTTTTATTAGGGTCTGGTCAAAGGTCTGACTTCTTATGGGTCGAACTGAATTACAGTTTAGCTTGATGCCGCTGATCCCAATTACACTGCAGTATAGTTTGACAGAAGAACGTGCCGTGCCTCCCCAGTGAATTAACCGAACTTCATTGAGATATACATCAAACTAGCCGTGATAAACAATTTATCCACCGCGTTCAGTTCTACCTTTTATTATATCTCTCAGTTAGTGCGCGCTGGGATTAGTCATTTTAACGGGCCGTATTCTACTGTACGGTCCGCTAAAATTTAAAGCTGTTTTTGTCGCCAAAGTGTTTCGTGATTTATCGCTACGTGTTCTTAACACTTTTTAGCAAGGTACAGTTTATTGTTTTTTTTACTTCTGAAATTGTGTATTAATATCTGCTAACGACTTTTAAGAGTCACTTAACAACGATTTCAAATTGACTCGCTTTGCTTTCGAGGTGCGACAGAAATTTGAAGTGTCGATGGGGAAAAAAATCTCGGTCCGTAACTTACAGTACGGCCCTCGAACTTGGTTTGGTTCTTGCCTTACAATAGGCAAACGTTTTCACACACCTGTTTTCAGTCCCGCAAGATTTTGCGTATTTGGATTAATCACACCCACACGGATATCACGCAGGTTTTCCTTCATGCAGCAGTTAAAGGCTGCTTTCCATGTGATCGATCACTACAAAAAAAGTAGGGTGAACCTCACTAAACGGATTTCCACAGATCGCTACGATCATCGAAATAAAACTGAAGTCTGTCTCGCTGCAGAGTGGTTTTCCATATCGCTGAACCTCTTTGGCAGTGATCGTAAAGTTTATACGAAAACCAGCCTTCAAGGGCTATTTTCTAAAATGCTACCAGGAGAAAGAAAACAACAACAAAGAAAAAAAAAAAAGCCAGAAACTTTGCAATTTTTTTACTTTCATGTTCGAACATAAAGTACACGTTTTTACACTGTTTACAAAAGTACTGTTCATCTTGGAACTATGAGGCACGTATTTCTCAACTAAGCTCGACTAAACATTTCATTATCACTTTTTTTCCTGATTTACGCGATACATTTTCAGGCGAATTAGCTTTAAGCACCTTTTTTATCTTATCTATAGAGGGTATCAAATAATTTGTTAATTCAATTCAATATAAAATTCTCCGCTACAATACTGTGAGAGTCCAAAAATTAAACAACAAAAATCGTGACTTCCTAATTGATAGAAAGCCATTTACGCGCTACCAAAAAAAGATTCACTTATTTCACTGAATGTCCGATTTAGGTAACAATTAAAAATTGTCGAGAATTACATTCTGAAAGTAGGTTACGGTGTTTACACGAGTAGCTCGAGAAACAATGGTATCGCCTGTTATTGTCAGATGTTGCTCTATGACCTCAAGTAGTGTCAGTTTGCACGTGGTACAGGGACGAGAAGTTTAAGTCACGTGACACTGAAGACAATCAGTCCTGCCAGAATTCACTGAGTAAATGAACCTAATATAATTAATACGAAAGACGAACCTGAGGCAGTGCTTGTTGCACAACAGATCGTACCTCGTCCCGGGAACCCAGTGGATTCCATGTTAGGTTCAGGTCCTTCAGATTAGAAATGGATCTTAAGCTCTCCAGCAGACAATGTAAGTCACGTTCATCCATATTTAAGCTCCAAAGAACTAACCTTGTCAAGTTTGGAAAGAACTGAACGCGCTTGGTGAGTGGAGCAAGGCTACCCCTTGCGTTGAAATTCTTAAGATCAAGCCATTGTAAAGCTGGGAATGTTCCGTTCATTCCTCCAAACAGCGCCTCCATTTCCTCCTCTTGCAAAATGCTTCCATCCGCCCCAGTTAACTCGAGTGTTTCTAAAGACGACATTTCAGGAAGTGACCGACCGAGGGGCGCGGCTGCTGCTGGGGTCAGGCTTATATTATGCAGACTCAGTTTCTTAAGAGTTTTGCGTGAGATACTAGAAACAAGTTTGTTTACTGCTGCAGCACAGCAGTCACGTAACCGAAGGTAAAGAGCGGTGATGTTGATAAATCGTGGTAACACACCAGCTAGTTTTTCTGCTTCCACTGATGTCAATGAGCACTGTGACAGTAGACTACCAATGTTCACACAGCACGTGCAGGGATTTGGTACTTGTTCCAGCAGTTCACACATACCGTCTCTGCATTTACGAAATTCAATGGTTTTCAAATGTTTACAGTTTCTGACAACTGCACCAAGGTCTTTCAATGTCTGCGCGTTCACAATTCCATTACAGTAAAGAGATCTTAAGAATTTCAAACATGACTGTTTTGAACACGAACTTTCGGAGCAAGATGGGGTAGAAATGGTAATAGTCTCAGTAAACAGTCTCGCATGGTCATCACAGCGCAGCCATAACCCTGTTACGTAAAACTGAGCTTTCCCATTATGGACACGAACGACACAATCAAAACGACACTTCGCGCATCCTACAGTCTTAAACTGCGTTAAAAAATCTTCAATCAAGAGAGCAGCAGAGTTCTCGGTTATTCTCAGTAGGTCATTTGAGCAATCGAAAAACTCCAGAACCTCACATAGCCTTGACATCCATTCCCTGTAACCATTACGACGTAATCTGTAAAAAGGAGCATCGTGTAAAAATAAAGCTTTACAGGAAGAATCTTCATTTACAATTCTCATCTTTGGTATATGTTCAGAAAATGGTCTCGCAAGGGAAATCAGGATGATCCCAGCTTTGCAATCTAACCAATATCTCGCCAGTGCACCTTTTGATTGAACTTCTTTGAAAGAATCGTCAACCAAGTCACTGAACCTCTCATGCCTGTCAGTGACGTCACACAGTGGCTCGTCTGTCTCGCTTCCTACATCTGGTATTGTCTTTGATAAATCCAGTGTTGGATCAGAGATCCTGACTGATGCTAAGTGCTGAAAAACGTTCCCTGCTCCATCGTCAGACAAACCGCAAACGAACTGGAAAACATTTTCCCACGCTTTACAATTCTCCAAGGTACGTGTGTGCTGTTCAATTCCACCGAGATTTCCTTCAGGGACACATCTGTAAGAGATGAACCACGCTGCCAAAAATTCTTGAATGCTCTTGTGGATAAAGGATACCATCCCTGCTGGTCGAAGATTTTCTGCGTACTCGGTAACTTGAAGTAGGCCAATAATCTGACTCCCATCACAACGAACGGCAGCGGACAATTGATCATACTCGAACACATGATCGTCCTTCAAAAGACATTCCAACGCCACCTTTCCGATTTCAGCAAGAACATCTTCGAAATCGTGTACTTTGCCAAAGTGAGTAGGCGAATCTTTCCCTTGATTGTAATCCAAAACGTACTGGACGATCGCCAAATACAATTTTGTTTTGCTTTCAGGAAAGCTCTTCGACTTGCCCTTTTTCCACAGGGTGCAAAAGAAGAGAAGAAGAAGCGGAACTTTCGCTAAGTCTTCCAGGTATTGCCAATCAAGATGACGACTCAGCTCTCTTGCTTCTGCTTCGCCACCAAGCATTCTCCTCATAAAGGCCTTTATGTCCTCTTCACAAAACCCGGTGATCTCAGCATGCATGTCTTTAAACGTTCGTAGCTCGTCAGCTTTGGAAATTCGAGTCGTTATCAGGACACAACAGTTTCTCAGTTTCTTTCCTCTGAATATCTCGTAGATTTCAGAGTTGCTTCCGCAGCGATATTCGTCGTAGCCATCAAACACCAGCAGTACTTTGTCTTGGTTTTTGGTGATGTAACGTAAGATGCCCTCGGTCAAGGCTGTCTCTTCCTCCGAAAAAATGGAGGACTGACTTATGACGTCTTGGAAGCTCTGGCATTTGGACACTTCCTTGAGATTAACAACAAGAACGAGCTGGAACTTTTTTAAGGCATCTTTCTGACTTTCACTCATGTCCTCACTGATGTACTTCTCATCACTTGACGTATCTTCACACTCGTCACTAGACGTATCTTCACACTCGTCAAATGACGTGTCGTCGTACTCGTCACTTGATGTGTCTTCATTCTCATCACTTGATGTGTCTTCATACTCGTCACTTGATGTGTCTTCGCCACCATCTTCACTTGACGAGGCTTCGTCATCTTGTTCTGTTTCTCTCTTGTCTTCATCATCTTGGAAACTCTTCATTGCATCTTTCCGTTCGTGTCCCGTTATCTCGTGATCAAGTTCAGCCCAGTCCACAGCCAGTTTCTTGACGAAAGTGCTCTTCCCAATACCCGTCTGCCCTTGCACGAGTATCCTCTTTGGTACAACACCGTTCTTGCTTGGAGTGAACACGTCAGTATAATGTTTCAGTTCAGAACGTGATGGCCCAGCTGGGGTTTGTTCCTCTTTCAGCCAGGACAGTCGAGTGTAGATCTGGTGAATGTCCACGGGGGATTTTTTAGACCAGGCAGAGGTGGGCACTGTGGCGGTCCTTTTGTAATGCTCTGCCAGTTTACTTCGACAGTGTTTAACATCGAAAGTTTCGACTGCAGCAGCATCTGATTGGAGAAAATATAAACAAACAATTATGACCTCGACGCACGTGACGGCAGCAGTTAAGTTACACTGCAGTAAACGGTATCCTTCATGTACAGGTATAAGCCGTTTGGATTGAAAACGAAACAAAGCCAAAATTGTCGGTTTAGAGTAGGCTTTTTAACTACGCGTAAATGGCACGCAGAAAAATAGCCAGCTTTAAACGTTTGTAAGCTATTTGAAAGCTTTGGCAACTTTATCTTTTTCGTATTGGAATAAAAACGTTCTCTGGTTAAAAATATATTAAAAACATAAGCTTTCGGCTATCAGTCTATAGCCTTTAACGAATGAAAAATGTGGCGCGCAAGCGAAAATATATACGAATGGGGTGCGAAAAATTGAGAATAAAAACAAGCGTGAAAAAAGCTAGAAGATAAAAATGTAAATGAGGCCTGATTGCAATAAAATCGAGTATTGCCTAGGCAACGGTTTTGAGTTGTTTTCCGCGTCGACGGTTTTTGCTGTGTGCCAAGATTCTAGTGTTTTTCGAACGCGGTAATTGCCTTTGTCAATGACACAAGCATTGTCGAAATCAATGGAGTGATTGTTTTGCCACGCATGGTTGGCAACATTAGAGCCATTTGAATAGTTCTTCAAGTTTCGTTGATGTTCCTTTTTTCGGGTTTGGAAGCATCTTCCGGTTTCTCCTATGTAATTCCAAGGGCAGTCTGGAATTTTGTAAACAACATTACATTGAAAATCTGAGGGTTGTCTGAACTTTGGTGACGGGAATTCTTGTTGAAGGGTTTTAAGTGGTTTGTTGACAACTCGGATATCATTTTTGCGGAGTAATCTTGTGACTGAGGGGCTCGGTTAGGCCGCTGATGTAAGGGAGACATGCAAAACCCTGGTACATATTAGATGGATCAGCCCATTTGAAGAACATAGAAACCAGTTCTTCTGGTGGAGGAACTGTAGATGGGGTTGGCTTCTTATTGAGAATGTTAGAAATAACAGCCGGTGGGTAACCATTAGCTTCTAACGCGATTGTTTTTCCTTCAAAGCTGCTAGGGAGGTTGGATGCCCGGAACAAGAGGGTCGAGGCCGTGCTGATTTTGTGTTCTTTTGCATGATGGGAAGAGAAATCCAAATAACGGTCAGTATGGGTTGGCTTCCGAAATATATCAATAAAGGCAACTCCATTTCTTCTGGAAACCAACCAGAGAACGTTTTTATTCCAATATGTCTTATCCTGGTTACAGTTCTATTTTTACTTTTATCGTTTTCGATTATTTTTAGATGCGGACCGCATTCAGACTTCTATGGACAAACATCTTCTATCCACGACTGACAACTGAGAGGCAATGGTAACCAGGCCCCGGTCACACTGACGTGCCAGTGGAAGTACAGTAAGGGAGGTTAGGCCTGTTTATACGTCGCACAATCGTCGAATTTAATTCGGACGAATTTAATTCAAGGACCTGCTAGTAACTAAATTCGAGGACAAAACACCACTTTTTGTAGCTGTCAAAGTATCTTGTAGAAACGATCTCGAAGAAATAATAAAACACAAGGCTGTCTGCTGCGCTGTCAAATGGTATCTTTAAGGGGTCAAACAGAGCTCGAGACCCGCCTGGGTGGGTCTTTTTTAGGGATTTGTTTCAAATTTTCCGACGAGCACGATCGACCATTTCACATAGGAGTACCCCCACCCGGGCTCAATTTGGACCAAAGTATTTATTTTACAGCTTCAAGTATTGACATCGTCGAACGCATCAGTTATTACTAAGATCTTTAACTTAAATATACTCTCGCACATTTAAAGTATAAATAGCACCATCTAACCATTAATTTTTCAGACTTGAAAATAAAGTACGCCTGACTTTGAAATGTCGTTTACCTGCCCTCATTCGTTCATTAAAATAGTGGGGAAAAAATCGACGAAGAAATTAAATGCAAGACGGCCACTCTATTATTATTTAATTTTCCTTCAGTTATTTTTCTTGGACTTTCTTTTTATTTCATTTTTTGACTTTTATTTCTTGTCTGCCTCGAGGATGATCAATAGACCTTTCAATTTTTATTACTCCTGATATGATGTATAAGAAATTTCTAGTATGAAGAAAAATCTAAAAACGTTATTCAGAGAACAGTACAGTTATATGTATCACAAAAACTACATCATATTTGGTTTTCTGTCTCTTTTACTAACCTGGTTTGACATCTTCCATTCTCTCACTCTTAATTTCATGCGACAGCTGCTCTACTTTGTCATCTGTTTTGGTGAGACTATCCTGCAGTTGTGCCATATCTTGCCCCAGTTCTTCTACTTTGACGTTTGCTGCAGCAAGACCTTGTTCTGCTCCCTCGACTCTTTTTCCTTGTACTTTGACTTCGATATTTGTTTCAGCAAGACCTTGTTCCGCTCCCTCAACTCTTTTTCCTTGAAGTTCGACTTTGATATTTGTTTCAACAAGACCTTGTTCTGCTCCCTCGACTCTTTGCTCCACTCCCTCAACTCGTTGTTCCACTCCTTCAACTCTTCTCAATAATTCTTCACTCAGCATTTTCTTCATGGACACTAGCCTCTCCAAGATTTTGTCAATCTCTTCTCTTCTAGTCTCCTCTTCCTTTTCAAGCTTCGTTTCCACTCCATCTAGTCGTGCATCATGCCCTGCCAAGTCTGCAATGATTCCTTTTACTTCTCTTTGGACCAAGGATAGTAGATCTTTGTCCACAGCATGTCCCATACACAGCTGGCAACCTAAGAAAAGATTCATCAGTACTTTACTGATGACATATGCAAGTCACTAGGACAGGTCACCTAAGGACGTTCGCGTCCAAAATGTTCCCAACGACAGATTTTTTTAAATCTTGCCATGAAGTAAGGTAAAGATCAAATGGGGAGTTACCTTGCTCGTTTTTTAGATAAGGCACTTTTAAGACCTTTTGTTATTTTAAGATGATGTAAATTTACAGCTATCGGTCAGAAACAAGCTACTATTCTAATGAAATTTAGATCAGGTAAATATACTCAATTCAACCGAACTAAGTACAGTCAAACCCCTATCAAGCGGCCCTCTTCTAAGCGGTCACCCTCTATCAAACGGACACTTATCAAATTCCCAAAAAGTAGTCCCATTATTTACTGTAAATTTGACCTCTATTAAGCGGTCACCTCTGTTAAGCGGACGCGGTCACCATTTAGAATTCCCAACTGGCGAATTTGATCGTATTTCACCTCTATTAAGAGGTCACGTAGTCAATTACAATGCGATATTTCAGGATATTTTGACATGATGATACGCGAACCATGTCCAGTTTCTTCCAACCGCTCATCAAACACAACATGATATACTGTTGTGTGAAATGTGAAGGTGAATTAATCAACATGACACGGGCGTGGGACAAAGGAAAATTCTGAGTCCCCGAGAGGAATCGAACCCATGACCGGGCGGGTGTTCGGGAGGTCATAGGTTCGATTCCTCTCGGGGACTCAGAATTTTCCTCTGTCCCACGCTCCTGTCATGTTGATTAATTCACCTTGACATTTCATTACCGAGCTTAAAAATTCACCATCTTTATTAACTTATCACTACTCACGATGACTTCGATAGTGTCGATCCTAGCAGTATGCAGGGCACCTGTCATATATGAACTCAGTTTAATGGCCTTGCTCTCCATGAGTTCTCGTAGCTCAGTGGATAGTGCGCCCGCCCGGTGCTCGGGAGGTCATGGGTTCGATTCCTCTCAGGGACTCAGAATTTTCCTTTGTCCCACGCTCGTGTCATGTTGATTAATTCACCTTCACATTTCATTACCGAGCTTACAAATTCTTGTTGTAAACCGAGAGTCAGACAATATACTGTATACATGCTACTGTTCCATTTTTACCATATTTTATACTACATTTTGGGAAACCTCTATTAAGCGGTCAACCTCTATTAAGCGGTCAGTTGGCTCATTCCCGACGGTGACCGCTTAATACAGGTTTGACTGTAAATTAAGTAAACTTTTGCAGCTGATGTCCTTCTTAGAGGTAGAATAGGTACAGAAAAAGAGTAAATATTAGTCTTGTCCATCCACGTTCGAAGAAAACGTCAGTCACACGAGAGCAGAAAAAGCGAAATATTTGTAACTTTTTTACAGACAGATTTTTCCTGTTTTTTTTTTCTTTTGAGGAATGAGGCAATGTCTCCTGTCAGGTCTTAGAGAAAATGGTACAGAGAAGGAGCCACCTCTTTGGGCAGCTCTTAGAGTAGGTGGTGTAGGGGTGAATCAAGTTCCTCTACCTTCATTTACAGCAGATGGTGGAAGGATAGAGATATCTAGTGGATGGGATGGACAAAGCTCCCTCAGCGGCTCTTAGATTAGAAGGTGGAGGGATGGAACAAGCTCGTCTACTTGCAGCTCTTAGAGTAGGTGGTTCAAAACTCACAAAGGGATGGACTCTTACAAGTAAGTGGTGGGGGAAAGTGGAAGCTCTCTTGGCAGTAATAGGGTACATGGTGGGGGATGTAAAAAAGCAGGTTCTCTGGGTAGCTCTTAGAGTAAGTGGTGGAGGATTGGAATTAGCTCCCCCAGAACTTCTTGTAGTAGGTTATGGAGGGATGGAGGATGCTCTCCTGCCAGCTACTAGGGTAGTAGGTGGTGAATGGATGGAGCAAGATTGATCTCTTGCCAGTTCTTGGACTAGGGGTGGTTGATTCTCAGAGGTGTCAAGAGAGTTTGCGCACAGGCTTGTCCTTTTTTTTCAAGAATGTGACAACTGTTGAGGATGAAGAGTGGTAGGGAGCCTGTAAGTTGTTTTGAAGGAGCAGCTTAAAATCAGAAATCTCCCTCAATGCTGGAACCACACTTGTATCAAAGTTTCTTGTCTTTCCACTAAAAATAATTATTATCACTTCTTTGCAACTTGCAGGGAAAAGTGGCTGAGTTTTCTACAATGTGCACCACAGAGTTTGAAGTTTTATGGCATCTCTGTATCTTCCGTGTATTCCTCTTTTCGCTGATGGATAATTACTTGGATTCCTCAGAAACAACGGAAAAGCATAAACAATATCTAGCCTAATGCAGATCAATTATGTAAAGATCTGTTATTCCAACGGATGGAACGAAGTGACTTGGAACGAAGTGACTTGGAACGAAGTGACCATGGAACGAAGTGACTGTAAACAGTGTGGATCAGTCATGAATGATGTTACAGTCACTGCCAATACATTCACATATCAATAACAGATCTTTACATAATTGATCTGCATTATACAGTCACTTCGTTCCATGGTCACTTCGTTCCATCCATTGGTCACTTCGTTCCATCAAATAGTCACTTCGTTCCAAAGGTAAACTAAGCTACTACCCTCAAGAAGTTTTGTCCGCGGGTAACTGAGTAATACAATTCTTTTGATCGCTGTCAGATGCGATGCGAAGATTAAACCCCTTTCACTACTTTTATAAGTGAACTAGAAGTTTGTATCGAATCGATTCAAGATGTATATTGAGTCGACTTTGCATGTGCATAAAACGATGTCGAGATATAACAAAACGACATGGAAACGACAAAAGGACCGGATACCAGACAGTCCAAGGACTCTATCCGCTTAAGGTGTTTAGTAGCTTTGTAAGATTAGAAGATTACTTGTTTAGTTTGTAAAAAAGATTAGCAGTTTACTTGCTTAGTTTCCCCTTGGAACGAAGTGACTATTCTTTGGAACGAAGTGACTCTTTGATGGAACTAAGTGACCAACGGATGGAACGAAGTGACTTGGAACGAAGTGACCATGGAACGAAGTGACCGGATACCATCCACACAATAATTTCGCTTTAGTGTATCTGTAGTCTCTCGTCGTAACTGTTGTTAATTATTATTTGTAATATAGTTAGTTTATTAGTTGTCTTTAGTCATCGTTGTCAATTCTAGTCTCTTAAGTTCTCTTGTTACCTTCAGTTGTATTTAGTTGTACCTAGTTGTATATTAATAACTCGTCCAAACATGACTCGCCTAGATTAGCTCAGCTATCCGCGGGCATGTTACAATTGTAATTTTAATTTGATAACAAATAAAATGTATGTATATGTATGTATGTATGTCGAGCTAGTTAAATCAGAATAAAGACAAACCAGAATCTATCTTTCATGAGTACCTTTTGATTGCCAATCAGAAAGCTGATCTACAGTGGTCTTCTCCACACCACCAGTCAGTCCCAGACTTCTCACCAATGTTGCCAGCTGGGAGAAACAATCACTGAAGAAGACTTCAGTCCAGTCAGTAACATTACAGTGGCCCCATGTGTTCCTGACATTTTCCCTGACATCATCAGCTGAACTCTGAATAGACAACCCTGGATTTGGAGAGTGGAAAATTGGTGCTGGGTTGTTAACTCCCAGCAGACGAAGGATTGCACTCATGTCCAGTGACTCGTCAAAGCCTGAAAACTTAGCAAGATGATCTGGCAGGAACAGCTTGGCCAAGTCCACTGAACTGTTGATGTTGTAGTTGTACTTGTGTAGGTCTTTCTTTTTCATGCCATACAACTGACGATTATTGTTGATGTTCTGGAATTTCAAGTGTTCAAAGCATGGATCAGTACTGACCTGATGGTAAGTCAGTGCCTTTAGGGTACAAGGTGTGGCCAGACCACTGCAGTAGTTGTCCAGGTTTGTATAATGAGTGTCCATTCCTTGTTTGATGAAATCCCTCAATACTGGGGCTGCTACTTTGTTCATGGCAATCCCAACTACAAGCCATCTCTTCTCCTCATCAGAGACCATCATCTTGACTTACCAATTAATTTTACTCTAAATAACCTCCACAATGTCTTCACAGATCTGGAAAACAATAAAAATGAAATAGTCCATTTTGAGTCAAATACATGTAATGAAACTCCCTATCGTCACTTGAGATTACAAAGAAAAATATTTCATCCCACTGTAAATCAATGGTACTAGACAATCAGTAAGGCATAATTATGTACTTTGATGCATTTAAGTTAAAAAAAAAAAAACAATGTCCAAATCTTTCAATCACCAGATGCTAAGAGCTATATCTGTAATCTGTTCTTTGCAATCTTGTGTACACAAGGTGAAATATTATGAAACTACATGCGTATCTTAACTAGAGGACTAATTTATTTATTGATATATTTATATGCAAACAGTTATTGACATTATTTTATAATCCATCAAATATTTTCACTCGGTTGGTCTAAACACGTCACGTAACTGAATATGACCCAGCTAAAACTGGCAAATACATGTATCCAAGTGATATTCTCCAATTTTCAAAACTATGCTTGTCGCAAAATATATTAATTTTGAAGGATATATAATAAACACAAATGCCCCAAAAGCCTCCATTTTGGCATGAAAATATAAAGGGATATTTGTCCTTGGACATTATCTGTTCCTCGACGCTCAGAGTTTTCCTCAAGCCATGCTCACAGAAAACTGTTTGATTCTCAGAACAGATAATGTCCACAGACGAATATCGGTGCATATTTTTGCACCAAACAGACGCCATTGTTTATTTATCACTGCTGCTTACACTGAAGGTGCAAGAGGCTGAACTCATATGTTATAAGATTGAGGTGTTTGATTTGAACAGGAAAGGGTCCATCACAGCACCCCCATCCCTATCCCCCACCCCCCACCTTTCCTTGCCTGTTTGGGCATCCCTGGATTTGCAAAATGGTCTTGATCAAAGGACATGAAAAACCAATAAAAACTGTTCAATAAAAGTAGAGCATGGAGTTCCTGTTGTCATGGTTTGATTTGATCTATCTGCCAGTTACCAACACAAGCCAGGAGTGAGTTTTGTGAAAGATAAACCACTATCACTGTTATACATGTGGAGACTAGTTATATTTGCTATCTTCACTCCTGTGTGTGAATTACGTACAGTACTTGTATTGTACATATTATGTAACATATACATCGTATAACCCTAATTCCTGTGAATTACTCAGCATCGTTATAATGTAAATCTAATCAATTGCTACTGTTTTCTGATGTTTTTTTTTTTACGTGTTTTGTGTCACTAGCTGTCTTAAGGTTCTCTTTCAGCTTAGTCTTCTCTAAACCAAAAATACTGCAAGGTATGACATGTTTTGTCTTTGAAAGAATAAACAGAAAAGAAAATTTTTTTCAAAGCTTGAATGAACTTCACAGTCAAAAATATATTTCTAGAAAATAAACAAATGAACCACATAACTCTTACAAGAAACCAACCATCTTCTAAACCAGGTCACTTAAAACAATTTTTAATTATAAAGAATTTTACTGGCCTGTATGGAAAACATATATATTAATAATGGTAGAAACATCAAATCATTGAAATCATGTTTTACCACCTGGATTTCAAAGATTAAAGACCTTCCACCCCCGACCAGATTTCAATTAATTCATGGAAGCTACAAATTTACTTTTGAGCTAATGAAAAGATGTGAGCAGATCATAAAAAGTTTGTAACTTTAAATTGAAAATAAACATAAACTCAATTACATTTAATCGTTGAATCATTTGTATTGAATACAGTTTACATGTAAGCCTTAAGCTCAATATTTTTTTTCTTATCCATGACAATGCCATGGATCTGCAAAAGCTTGGATTTTAAAAGATTTTGACATCAATTTCACAGTTATTTCAGGCCTCATTTGAACTTGTCAGTTTTGTCAATAACATAATTATATATTCACGTTTCCATAAAATACATAATTATTAATAAAACAATAAATCATCTAGAAATGTTGTGTTCAATTGCAGTTGTTGCGTTCATTTAAATTAAATTTTAAAATAATTAATACAAAAAATCTCAATACATGTAGTGTCAGCTTTTGGATTGACAACTGTGAACTTGTCCACCTTATTTCTTCCAATGCCTAATTCAACTGGACAAAAACTTTGCGGTGAGTAGCATGTGTTGGCTTAACGGATTTTGCATTTCAGCATAAATGCATTTCACACACGGCACTGAAACAAACATCATGGTGAGATTTTGCTGACAGGACTTTAACTAGATCTGCAATGCATTGTGGCTTACAGGTTCTTGCAATTACCATAATAAAAATAAGCTCTGTGCATTTTTCCAGGCTTGCATATATATATTAAAAAAACAAAAAAAAAAAACAATTATTTGTTCAGCCACCAATGTTCAGTTTTGCCAAACAAAAGCAAAATGATCACACATGATCATAATTTTATTTTCCTTACTGGCAAATTCCTAGCAACAGAGGCTACACTAATAATAAGTGAAGTGGGGCCCCAGTCAAACCAGCATTGCTGAACTGGGCATCCCTGACTAAATATCGTCAAAAAATAAATAAATACAATAACCACAGTTGTGGTGTTTGCTTGAGATCAGTCCATTCAAGAAAGATAGTGAAAAACTGTGACAGATGTCTTGAAAATATGATCAAGCCCAAGGTCACAGTTTTTCACCATATGGTCACTGACCTTAAGCTGGCAAATAATGTTTTTATTTTTCTTTGCTGCGGTAAATTGGTTTTAATTACAAATGGCCTTGTTTACGCAACTTTGTCATTGAATCGGCTTCTGCACCAGATCCACTAACGATTTGTAAAAACTCTTTGCAATGAGTGAGTAACTCAGATACTAGACAAAAAAAGATGTGTCAAAGAACAGATTTATTTCAAACTACTTTACATTGGTTGCATTTATTTCACCAGTTAAGTTCTCCAAAATTGTTTTTCTGCTGTGAAATTTCATGCAAAGAGAAGTTTTACTACAAAAACAATTATTTCTATCAGTCGTTGCTATTAAAATCACTTGAAATCAGACTTTTCTACCGTAAATTGAATAGCGGAGAGTGAGAAAATTCGTTAAGTCTATTCCACAGAAATTCTCTTAAATACAGCAATGATCAGAGAGGTAAACTTAACTGCAATTGACTCATTTTTTATTTAAAATTTCACGGTGAGAGAAACACAGGCTTACAAACTATTACAGCTGCCAAGCTACAAAGAACTAAACAAACTCTCCCAACTTCAAAACACTCAATTGAATTCACTTCCAGTGACTTTCCTTGCCATTTAGTGAGTAAGGATAAACTTGCATTAATTAATCGTCGATGGAAGTGTAAAAAAGGCAAAACATTGACAATTGTAGCCAAATTTAGGAGCGGTCCATAACTTGGGGTTTGGATGAGAACATCTGGACTGCTAGAGGGAGTGCAATTAGCCAATCAGATTCAAGGATTTAGGATTCCAGACCACTAGGAAGCTGGAGAAAAATAAAAAGTAATATTTGGGTTTCTGTGATCTTTCCATGCACTTGGCTATTTTGTTGAGATCACGGTCAGGCTCCAATGACCGTTTGGAAAGTGACATCGTACACCGAGAGTACAAAATGTAATGTCACATTTGACATTACATTACAAGTGAAGTTCATTTCTACAATTTAAAATAGCTTTATTCAAGCATATTTAGGACTACAGGGAATGTCCCATACCTAAACACATTCCTCTATCAGGTGATTCCAGAAAATATCCATACCATACCATGGGCAGCATCTTGGAATTCCAGCGGAGTCGGGCGGGGGGGGGTTTCTTGGACTGGAATTCTGAAGGCATGAGGGGGTTTGAACTCTGAATTTCCAGAGGGGGAAGACGTCGAAAGCTTCACTTGAAATTGCTGATCTGATAATTTTTCCAGTTTGTAACTCACCGCAGAAGCAGGATCAAGATCGATCAGGGAGGTGTTAGCGATCATGCGGAAAAGTGAGCGGATGGGTTGTGCAGCGAGCTCCCCATCGAAGAGGCTTTAAAGTTGATGAATTAGTCGACAGACTATTTTACAATAACTGTCTAATTCCTCATGCGTTGATTGGCTCATTTTTATCATCAATAAGAGTACAGACGGATTTCCCATCATTCATTCCCTGCATTTGACCATTTTGGAATCTTGTTATGTTAAAAAACAAATTGACCTCAGTTTTTTATGCGTCTGTCCTCTTATTGATGATAAATTTCATCCTAACATTGTCAAAGTTTACTGCGGTTCCACAGCCCCTTTGACAATGTTATGACACAATTTATCATCAATAAGAGGACAGACACATAAAAAAACTGATGTCAATTTGTCAAATAAAATATAAAACAAGTCTCTTTTGGATCTAAAATTATCGATTGACGATCTTGTTCCGTGAGCAAAACTCGCCCCAGTCTCTCGTTTCCAAATGGAGCGCCTGACAGATTTGTAGGCTGCATTACTAGTGGTCAGCAGTTACTCGATGAACGCAATTTTCAATATGGTTGGTTACGGCCAGCAAATTGTGAACTTTACTTTTTTCTTCCACTGGTAACAATAATTTATGATCTACTCTACTGAAAATATGAAACTAATGAACTGAAAACAAAAAGTTTTATTTAGTGGTAAGCAACTGATAAATAACACTTAAAATGGAAAGCTATGGTGTACTTTATTAAAATAATGTTAACAAACTTGAGTTGCTTGTTTGCTTGACCAAAACTTATGAGTAGATTCTTGGTGGGGGAAAGAGCAATTTGCCCATTTGCTGGAAGTTTTAGGCAGTCAAACAGGAATACCAAAGGGTCTGAAAAAGATTGGAAATTCCAATGGGGAGGAGGAGAGGTTAATAATTTTGGAATTTGGAGGGCATGGGGGGAGGTGGGGTAGAGCATTTTGGAATTTCCAAAGGCAAGGGGAGTTTAAAATGTTAATGCCGAGCGTGGTAGGGTATGGATATTTTCTGGAATCACCCATTGAATCAACAGTCACATATTGAGCTTGCACGGTCTGTGGATAAATAACAAACACTCTATATTTGAACACTACTTTAAAACTACCCTGGCTTGCATTTGAAATAGATGCCTGAATCCTGGCGGGATCCCACCAAGAATCCCTTCTCCTGCCAAGGTGGCAACTTTTCCTGGCGGGATCCATCCCAAGAAAAATTCCCAGCCCACATCTTGGCAAGAGTCCCACCAAGGAAACTGTCCTCTCCAGGATCCCGCAAAGAAAAACTCTCCTGCAGGATCCCAGTGAGAGTCCTGCTGGTAAGCAAAATCTCGGTAGTATTCCTAGCGAGAACTTAATTCTTGTTGAAAATTTGTGCATTCTTGTGGCTGACATACAAATCCTGTTAAGGGTGCACTAAACCCGTTCCTGAAATTAAAAAATTCACAGTTGACCTATTGCAAGCCATCTCTAGTTAAAGTTTCATTACTTAGAAAGACCCGAGCCTAAAATTTGGCAAGTCGAAAATGAGCTGTAAAGACGTACATGTAATCCCATCTATAGTCTGTAGTTTACCCTCAGTCTGTATTTTACTCCTTGTCTACAGTCTGTATAGTCCCCAGTTTACCCTCAGTCTGTATTTTACTCCTTGTCTACAGTCTGTATAGTCTAGTTCACCCTCAGTCTGCATTTTACTCCTTGTCTACAGTCTGTATAGTCTACAGTTAACCCTCAGTCTGTATTTTACTTCTTGTCTACAGTCTGTATAGTCTCCAGTTTACCCGCAGTCTGTATTTTACTCCTTGTCTACAATCTGTATAGTCTCCAGTTTACCCTCAGTCTGTATTTTACTCCTTGTCTACAGTCTGTATAGTGTGCAGTTTACCCTCAGTCTGTATTTTACCCCTTGTCTACAGTCTGTATAGTCTCCAGTTTATCCTCAGTCTGTATTTTACTCCTTGTCTACAGTCTGTATAGTCTCCAGTTTCCCTTCAATCTGTATTTTACTCCTTGTCTACAGTCTGTATACTCTCCATTTTACCCTCAGTCTATATTTTATGCCTTGTCCTCAGTCTGTATGGTCTGCAGTTTATTCTGAGTCTGCATTTTACCCCTTCTCTACAGTCTGTATATCCTCCAGTTAACCTTTAATCTGTATTTTACTCCTTGTCTACAGTCTGTATAGTCTCCAGTTTACCCTCAGTCTGTATTTTACTCCTTGTCTACAGTCTATATAGTCTCCAGTTTACCTTCAGTCTGCATTTTACTCCTTCTCTACAGTCTGTATAGTCTGCAGTTTACCCTCACTCTGCATTTTACTCCTTGTCTACAGTCTGTATAGTCTGTAGTTTACCCTCAGTCTGTATTTTACTCCTCGTCTACAGTCTGTATACTCTGTAGTTTACCCTCAGTCTGTATTTTACTCCTTGTCTACAGTCTGTATAGTCTGCAGTTTACCCTCACTCTGTATTTCACTCCTTGTCTACAGTCTGTATACTCTGTAGTTTACCCTCAGTCTGTATTTTACTCCTTCTCTACAGTCTGTATAGTCTGCAGTTTACCCTCACTCTGCATTTTACTCCTTGTCTACAGTCTGTATAGTCTGTAGTTTACCCTCAGTCTGCATTTTACTCTTTGTCTACAGTCTGTATAGCCTGTAGTTTACCCTCAGTCTGTATTTTACTCCTTGTCTACAGTCTGTATAGTCTCCAGTTTACCCTCAGTCTGTATTTTACTCCTTGTCTACAGTCTGTATTGTCTCCAGTTTACCCTCAGTCTGTATTTTACTCCTTGTCTGCAGTGTGTATAGTCTGTAGTTTACCTTTACAGAGCTTTTACTGAAACTGGGCCACTCAGAGAAAGAAAACCAATGAGATGGCAGGACTGAAACAACAGATTCCAACATTTTTAAATCCAGCCAATCAAATGTCCGCACGCGGTGACCTCATGGTTAGTGCGCTCGTCTCTGGATCGAGCGGTCCAGGTATAGTCTGCAGTTTACCCTCAGTCTGTACTTTGCCCCTTGTCTACAGTCTCTATATATAGTCTCCAGTTTACCCTCAGTCTGTATTTCACTCCTTGTCTACAATCTGTATAGTCTCCAGTTTACCCTCAGTCTGTATTTTACTCCTTGTCTACAGTCTGTATTGTCTCCAGTTTACCCTCAGTCTGTATTTTACTCCTTGTCTGCAGTGTGTATAGTCTGTAGTTTACCTTTACAGAGCTTTTACTGAAACTGGGCCACTCAGAGAAAGAAAACCAATGAGATGGCAGGACTGAAACAACAGATTCCAACATTTTTAAATCCAGCCAATCAAATGTCCGCAAGCGGTGACCTCATGGTTAGTGCGCTCGTCTCCGGATCGAGCGGTCCAGGTTCGAGTCCTGGCCGGTCACATTGTGTTGTGTTCTTGGGCAAGACACTTTACTCTCACAGTGCCTCTCTCCACCCAGGTGTATAAATGGGTCCTGGCAAACTTAATGCTGGGGGTAACCCTGCGATGGACTAGCATCCCATCCAGGTGAGAGTAGAAATACTCCTAGTCGCTTCATGCTACAGAAACCGGGATAAGCTCCAGCCTGATGGGCCTCTTGGCTCGCATGCAGACTTTACCTAATCAAATGTCCAGTTCAAAACAATGAAATTTCATTTTGTTCATTGTGATGCTTATGCTACCATTGTCAAACTCAAGCCGTTAGCACTTTCACATTAGAAAATATTGTGTTAGTTTACTTAAGATTTTACACTGACAAGCAAGATAAACTCATTAGATTGACCGTTTTCCAATGTGAACGTACGGTCACAAAAAATATCACTTTTACAGTTGTTGTTTAAAATCGTAGAATAATAGATTTTGACATGTTTGACAGAATAAATTCCACTCCAGTTGTCTGAGCATGTTTCTATTTTTACACAGCTTTTGGGTATTTACCATGCAGTTCTTGGAAAAACCATCGCATTCACTGCCTCAGCAGCTGTACATTTTGGAAATTGAGCTCCCTTTCAGGGTTATCAGTGTATTGAAATAACATGTTCATGTTAAATTTAAACGAATTTTTTTCTGTGTTGTACTATCAAAGCCTCAGTGTGTAAAATCCCTCACTCGACACGCAAAAACAAACGACGATAGTGCCAAGCCTCCCCTGGATGGAATCAAAGATATTTCGAACAAAGAATTCAGGTTGCAAGTCCATTTTTGTATCAAGTTAACTTTTCATTTCTCCTGCTTTAAGTTTGCTTTCAGCTCCTCTCAGTTACATCGAAAATAATCCCTTTCCAATTCATACAATTTTCAAACCTGTACAGATGTGAAACTACTCAGAGACCATTTGAAGGGTTTCTTTTAAACAGCCATGACAATATTGAAACTCAACACCACACACTCTGGTGGCGATATATATTTACAAGTGACACTCCCAAGCAGCTTTTCTTTCCATGTATTTTCTAAACCAACCAACCCATAGAAAGTGGAACAGCATATAATTCTCCTTAAATCCGCAAGCACGGAAAACTACTGGTTAACAATTTATTAATTGCATAAGTATCACAACGAATAAGTTGAGATTTCATTGTTTTGTTCTGGGACATTTGATTTGCTGAATTTGAAAATGGGACATTTGATTGGCTGGATTTGAAAATGTTGGAATCTATTGTTTCAGTTCTGCCATCTGATTGGTTTTCATTGTCTCAGTTTTCATTGTTTCAGTTAACGCACTGTAAGTGTGCATTTTATCTTATTTCTACAGTCTGTATAGTCTGTAGTTTACCCTCAGTCTGCATTTTACCCCTTGTCTGCAGTCTGTATAGTCTATACTTTCCCTCAGTCTTCATTTTACCCTCTGTTTACAGTCGAGTCTGTATAATGCTTAGTTTTTCTCAGTCTTAACAATGAATTTCTCGTGACAATGTAAGCTGATGAAGTCTTATTTAGATCAGCGTTAACAATTAACGGATCAACGATTAATTCTGCAATAAAATAACGAAAGACTTCGACGGGTTTGATCCAAAAGAAATTGGAAACCCCAAAATATTTTTGGCTGCCCAAGAGACAGTCGACGAAGGAAAAATTAAAGGGCAAGCAATTTCACTTCATTGCGGAAGTGAAATCTGTCAGCCTAACTAGCCATTTAGTTTGGAAGAAAGCGTTCATCTAAGTTAAATTATGTCTTAACTATTCACACAAACCTTGCAGCTTTACATCTGCATCAAACAAGTGACTGTAGTGAATATTTTATCCATCTGTCGCCAACATTCCAACAATAAGAGGCACTGCCTTCTTCACAGTAAGACATTTCTGATCGCCCGTCCCAGAATGCATCAGAAGTTGTAAGGGATCATCTCTCTAGGAGGGCAATCTCGTTCCCAGAGGCTTCATTCCCCTTGACCAGCGGTCGGAAAACGAACGAGAGCTCTGAGCAGGGGCGGGGCAGAAGACTCCTGAAATTTTCGTATAGGCATCATCCAACAAAAAATGACGTCACATCCGGTTTAAACTTCGCTTCGCGGCTCGCTTCACAAAGCGAGAAAATGGCGTTTCGATTACTCATGATTTCCCTCTATTTGTAAACCATCAGTTTCGTTTCATTTTATATTGAGTATGGAAGGATGTTGCAGACACATTACTTCGACTTTTGAAGGAAAAATTTCGGGAAAAGAGAAAAGTTTATTATTGTTTTGAAGCAAAATAACGGAGAGCCTTCCGTCATCTTCGGGCGAATTTTACACATTTGCAAAACTGGTGTTGTTCCGACTTTTGGTTCTTGTTGTTCGTGATTTAGTGATAACAATAAGTGCAATAGCCTATAATGTTAACAACAACCTGGATGAAGTATTGCTCGCCATAGTTTGCACTGTGTACTACGGGAACATAATTAACAGAAGCCGTTTAGCTCCGAAAGTCGCTGTCACCAGAGCTTTTGTTGCTCTTGGCTCACGTGTATTGGTAGAAGAGACAAGCTGGATCGCATGCTGAAGGTCAGTATCCCACATTCCTACATCTCTCGTTGAAGATTGTTGTTTTCAGTAAGATACAGTACATATGTATCGGTAGTTTGGGGTCATCAGTCTCTTTCTCTTTTGTGAGTGCTTTTAAAACGCCCAGTAAAAACTTGATTCACGGCATGGAAACTTATGCCTCGCTGGATCGAAATTCGAGCAAGATTTTTAAGTTCTAGTCCTCTTTAAAAGTAATTAAATCAATTATTCAAATCCAAGCCATCAGAGGGAATCTGCCATTGAAGCTGCCCTAAGTTAAGGTCCTGTTTCTGGACCTTCCCCTTTGAAAATCGTGGGGGTGTTCTTTGAGGCAACACAGGTCCCATTTGCATGGTCTCGGGTACCCGGGATAACCCTCCCCCTGAGGCAACTTTATCAAGTGTTTGTATGAGAAAATGTAGCCCATGTAGGCCGAGTAAAAGTTGACCCTGCATGATTATTTGTAACTCTTATTGAATAATCAAATGTGCAACTATCCCTCTTTGTTTAAGTTTCCCTCACTCATTTGATCAGAGTGGGTTTTGCTGAGTTAATTTTCTCTTCTTTGATACAAATTGCTGCTTTAAATCTTAAATCTAGGCATATTACGCGACACTCGCCATGCCGAGAGTTGTTCCAGTTAGGCGAGCCAAAGTGTTTATGTATACTCAAAGAAAAGTTGTTGGTTACTTTAGCTGCCAAGGCGAGTCAACTTGCCCACCTGAATTATCTCACAACCAAGTCTGGTTCGTCATCCTCGTGTAAACGGTTGGTTGAATTTTGCAAAGAAATAAGTGAAAAGTTAGCTCTGCCAGGGTAACTCGGGGAAAGGGTTGTCTCTGGTACACAAGAGCCATTCTATTTTATTTCCATTTCCCTCTTCCTCTTCCAACTGATTATGCAAAATATACTGTCCAAACTCTTCATGGGTACTGGTGCTTGAGAGTGTCATCTCTATCACTACTGTGGAATGTACCTCACCATACAGCCACCCCCGTTAACACAGCCACCTAGTTATTATGGCCACTCTATTCTGGCTCAAACAAAAGCTCAGTCGGTCATTTTCTTATTTATTAATTACACAGTCAGATTTTTGTGACCTGTTGATGACCAGATTAACAGAATTCTGGCACATTGTAGGAGTAATTTATATACAATTTACAGCAAGCAACAGGCATCATTTTGTTAGTGAAGTCCCATGCATATATGTAACTCTTGATTTTTAGGTTTTTGTGGTCAATCTATTAGTAGCTGCACTGTCTTAAATTACAATAGAAAAGATGTGATATTAATTATGTAAGTTATACTTTGGTATCGTTCATACCAAAATTATAGTATTTTCTGGTTCAATGTTTGCCTCTGCATTAATTTGATTAAACTACTGTAGTTTATTTTTTAATGGAATTTAATTCTGTCAAAAGGGAGGTGGGAATCTGAGAACAATAGTGAACTAGACCAACAAATATACAGAAATCTACCACCATTGCTTTCATGGCTGAGTGGAGATGAATCTAAGTCAGACCAAAATTAGAAAAAAAATTACTGATTTATTGGAGGGTTGAAATGGGATCCTGGCTATGAGAGAGTAGGAATTGGGGCTGAGGGGGTGGGTGGTGTGCTTGTGAATTTAAGAACCTCTCTGAAAGTGAAAACAAACTGTAGGTTTGAAAAGTTTAAAGCAGAGTTAAAAATTATACTTTAATATATCTTGTTTATTAAGGTGGTAATGAGCATAATACCCACTTAGGGTGAGTCATTGAAACAATGACATAATTTATGTTTGTCTTTTCTTAGGTGGTTACCTCCTGGCATATAAACCCCACACAGGCATACAATGTCATGATTAGATGATGCAACCTGCTTTCCCATGTTTAACATACACGTAAGAGTATTGATCAGTGGACCAGTGTACAAGTGTGATTTCTCTACTGATAATGAGAATTATAATAAAGATACAAAGCCACTCTGATGCGATTTATTTAATTATTCCGTAACGGTAAAGTGAACCAGTTAAACCAAAGGTTGCACTCTGTAAGATCAGGTATACAACAATTAAATAGAAAATTTCACTACATCAATTTTATTAATTAAGTATACTTCTTTGCAAAATATAGTTGGTATTTTGTTGTACTGGTAAGAATATAATTTGGAAATTTTTTATGGGAAATGTTTCCATTTAAAAATGTAGCTCAGATGCCAAAACTATAGTTCTCCTTTCTGTGGTGTTTTCTTTTGCGGTAAATTGCGAAAACAAATTATGTTGACCTACATGTAAGTTAAAAAATATACAAGTAGTAGCTCTTCTGAAAAAAAAAAAGTTAATTTGTTGTTGTTTCTTCCTGTTCATTTTTTCCTTGAACATTTTTATTTTCCTAATAAGTAGTTTAGCTAGCCATAAAAATGTTTTGTTGTCTCTGAGACCATTTTCAAGATAAAAAAGTGATTTGTATATAAAATTTGAATTTGTTTGGGGGGGGGGGTGGGGGGGTGGGGACCTTTTCAGAATTTCCCTACAAAGATCACAAGGTACAAGGGAAGAAGCAAAAATAGAATTTTAAGTGTTAAAACATATGTTTTCATCATCAGTTTGGGCCTCTCTGTGAAGCTGCATAGTATACTTGAGGATCATGTTATACCCATTTTAATTCAAAATACAAATGGAAACTTGCATTGACAATCACTTAATCTCTTGGCACTGTTTTGTTTTTTAATAATTGCCATTTTTCACAAAACAATAATTTGAACATCTTTGTTTCACAAGCTGGGAGGGGGGGGGGGGGGAGGGGTATTCTACAAAGTTTTAAATGGAAAGGCCTTATCTCAAGGTCCATTACCCCTTACCCTTTTGTATACATTTGTACCATTTTGATAGAAATGGCACCTCTTTTGTCGACCTTACATTGCAAAAGGGTAAATGTACCCCTTTAACACACCTATTTAAGAATACTGCATCCCTTTTCTATTCCCTTGGAAAGAAGTTAATAATAATATTATAGAATCTCTTCATTCTGGCTGAAAAAGGTACTCATTGTGAGCTGAGCCTCCCCATATAGGTCATTACAGAGAGCTTTCCCACATACACAAGTCAGGAACTCTTGACAAGTACTGTAAGTAGATGCTGGCTGGTCTGAGCCAGCTTCTTCAGGTTTTTAGCACAAACTTGTTGTTCTCTGTCAATTTCTAGTACAAAACCTTTTCTTTGCACATCTGGTCCAAGTTCACAGACACTAGCATCACTCTCACGACACTGACTCTATCACTCTACTCTATAGGTGTAGGGGCATGAAATTTCACTACTGTTTACGAACAATTTGTTTAGATGGCATATTGAAAGTGATGAATTACTGAAAATTGTCAGTATTGCTAGTGTTCACTCGTTTCCTTAGGGATTGAAATATCTTGACGTAAGATTACAAAGAGAAAGCACACTGAAATATAATGCACAATGTTTTAGTAACCTTTCAAAATGGGTTGCCAATATGACAGGGATTAATAGATAAGAACTTGGTCTGCAAACAGGGCAAATGAGAGGGTTTGAAGAAATTAAAGGTGCATGCTTGACCTCAGTTGGCGGGGGGGGGGGGGGGGAGGTATTGGAACTTAGCGCTGCTGACGTCAAACACTGTTGAAACGGAAAAATAAATTTCATTATAAATGAGAAAAAACCACGACATGTCCAAATTACTTAATCGTCGTTAAAACTAATCCTCTTGCTTTTTTTTAAGGGGTTCACGGCCTGCCTGTAACGAAGCGTTTATCAATTAAAGGATTGCTTAGGGAAAACATCTTGTTTAAGGTTCTTAACCAATCGTAACATATTTTATGGCATCAGTTTGACTCATGAGCAAACACACGAGTTTGTGTTAGTGTCGATCGGCAAGAAAGTTCTGCAAAGCGCGTTATGTGTGTGGGTCTATTCTTGCAGTGATACGATTAACAGCACTCAAGTACTCTCGAGTGTTTGGCAACAGTAAATTTTAAAAAAGGCGCTTCTGTTAATAAGGTTCCCCCTTGTCTAGAAACCTGTCATTGTGCATTTTTCTTAGTGTAATGCCTACCTAGGAGAATAGGATATTTGAATTGAGTGCAACTTACCTAGAATTCATTATTTCCACACAAACGATGACTCCTGTGGAATTCAGCGAGGAAGAAATGGCGACATTTCGTAAAAAACACGCCTTCAAAACAGCGTGTTTTTGAATAAATAATTACCCTGTCCTTCAAACAAACTGATATGACGAGGAAGAAGACAAAATTTTGTTTATCGTGGCCAAATAAAACGTTAAAAATATCCGGCCGATTACAAAATATTACCATTTTACTTACTGAGAGAACGATTATGCCATGTTCAAATTTGATTTTGCCGCTCAGCGCTCTTTTTTACCGGATGTGACGTCATTTTTTGTTGGATGATTCAGATACACAAAAAGTGCCAGGCGTCGCAGAGTGTTCTCCCCCGCCCCTGGCTCTGAGCAACCATTGTTCGCAAGACTATTCGCAACCATTTTGAAATAAGCGAATTCTGCCCATCCAGTTTCACTGCGCAGTCTGCATCTATGGCGCACGGGAGGCACACGCCTGAAATGGTTGCTCCCAGAACTCTCGTTTTCCGACCGCTGGTCAAGGGGAGCGAAGACTCTGGAAACGAGATAGGAGGGAGGGCTAAGAAAATTTGGGGTGGTTCACTATTTTTTATTGCTCTGCATCAGGGACTTAGTCAAATTATTCTCTCCTCTCACAATTGTAATTAACGACAACAAACGTTAATGAAATCTCTTTAAGGGCCCATTATAGTATCTGTTGATGCCGTTGCTAGGGAAAAATCAATTTGCTATAACTCTGCACATGTATGCTTCAATTTGGACCAAATTTGGACGATGCCCATAGGGAGCAAATATGATCCAGTTCATGGCGTTATCGGACCACGCCCACTGTCACGTGACCAGAAACAGAAAAAATGCATTTTAACTAAATTGCTTAAACCTTTTTTCCCGTGTTTTCTGTACAATAACAATTCAAAAGCCGTTTTGAAGAAATTTAAGCATGCATGAAAAATAAAAAATGAGAATGAAAATTGTGCTTCTTTGACCACTCTTTTTACCGCATAATTTTTTTGTTTTTCATTTTCTGGCAAAACGCATCCTTGAATTCCGCGAAAATATGATGTTCTTTAGAATTGCTTTAAAATCCAGCAACTACAATTATCTCTTGAGGAGATCGAGAAAAGTACTTTTTTCGCGGCACCGGAAGTGATGAGCGAATTTTGAAATGATACGGCTTCTACACCCATCTCAACGCAACTACCATCAAAACATTTCACCCGAACATTGTGCTTTAATAACATACACACTTGTACTGGCTTTTCCGGAAGTGAATAACTCGTCACGTGACTTTTCAATTGACAGCAACTTGGTATTATTTTAAAGCTTACCGTGTTATTAGCCCGTCTCAACGGCTTCTAAACTCATCTCAACGCAACTACCATCGAAAAATTTCACCTGAACATCGTGCTTTAATAACATACATACCTGTACTGGCTCTTCCGGAAGTGAATAACTCGTCACGTGACTTTTTAATTGACAGCAACTTGGTATCATTTTAAAGCTCACCGTGTTATTAGTCCATCTCAACGGCTTTTACACCCATCTCAACGCAATTGCTTTGGAAAAATTCCACCCGAACATCGTGCTTTAATAACATACAAACTTGTACCGGCTCTTCCAGAAGGGAATAACTCGTCACGTGACTTTTCAATTGACACCAATTTGGTATCATTTTAAAGCTTAGCGGGCGCGTCTTATTAGTCCATCTCAACGGCTTCTACACCCACCTCAACCCACTTATTTTTGAAAAGAAAAGCACACGATCTTTCCAGGCATATTTAAGATTTCGATCGCATGGCTTGTTGCGTTTCAAGACAAAATGGCAATCGTTCTAATTAGCGGTATCCACGGTTGCTGTTTCTAATCAGTATTAGTGGAAATACCGTGAGATGGAGATTACAAAACTTGGGAAAAGACCATTATCATCAACGATCATCAACCGTCGGCTTTAAGCGGACAGGAGCAAACGATTGATGCCACCGCCGCTCTAAATCAGTTGTTTACCTTGCCATTTGACCGACGATTGTTATCATACAGACATTCCCATCACCAAAATCGCTATCGATGAAAACTAAAAATTCACCACTTGTGATAGCGTTAAACAAGTTTATCTTCTTTTACTTTCAAGTTTATTCTGTTTCCACAGGGGAAAGCGCGGTTCTCATTTTTTTTCCTTTTTTTTTTTTTAATCATATCTTTGGTTGTCTAATTAAATTTAACGTCAACGTTTATTCTTATTTCTATCGGGAACTTTTAAACACACTTGGGTAAATTGTCCATTCAAGTGTCCTCTTTAAGCATTCTGTTAAAACACAAATACTTTCACCAATCAAAATAAAATCTGAAATCTACCGAACTGTTTGTCTTTCCGTTGTTGGATTCAATGTTAAAGAGCAATCGAATCAAGCAAGCACACGAATGACAAGAATGTAAAGAATACGCACTGTCCACTTGATTGCCGGATTCGGATAACGCTCAAGGCCAGAACAATGCCACGAAAGGTACGTATAACTTTTCTTCCTTCCTTCCGTCCTCCACATTTCCCAAAATTTTTACAGGGTTTATTTTACTGCCTTCGAGAACATCAAAGTGCTCTAGATTTTGAAGCTTGGTTCTATTTTACCTAAACGTTTAATAGATGCTTTTTTAGCTTTAAAGCTGAACTTGTTGGTTTATTTTTCACAAATTTTAAGTTTTTTCGGCTGTTCCGATATTTGTAAAGGAACGTTCCTCTGGGATCGAGTGTTCCTCATTTTTGTGTTCCTATTAACCTTAAGAGGACCAGCTTTTTACAGAGTAGGAACATAGCGTTCACTGTAAGGTAAGACAAGAACATTTTGTTCCGAGTTGTCAACTGCAAGTGGAACAAATTGTTCCCAAATGAGTGATTTAGGACTGTTTTGTTCCGAGTTCCTTTTTGTACATGGAACACATTGTTCCTAACTTGATAAATTGGGTCTGTTTTGTTCCGAGTTCCTATTTGTGCATGGAACACATTGTTCCTAACTTGATAAATTGGGTCTGTTTTGTTCCGAGTTCCTATTTGTGCATGGAACACATTGTTCCTAACTTGATAAATTAGGACTGTTTTGTTCCGAGTTCCTATTTGTGCATGGAACACATTGTTCCTAACTTGATAAATTGGGTCTGTTTTGTTCCGAGTTCCTATTTGTGCATGAAACACATTGTTCCTAACGTGATAAATTGGGTCTGTTTTGTTCCGAGTTCCTATTTGTGCATGGAACACATTGTTCCTAACGTGATAAATTGGGTTTGTATTGTTCCGAGTTCCTATTTGTGCATGGAACACATTGTTCCTAACTTGATAAATTAGGTCTGTTTTGTTCCGAGTTCCTATTTGTGCATGGAACACATTGTTCCGAAATTAATAAAGAAAGACTGTGTTATTCCGATTTTGCTATCTGTGAATGGAATATATTGTTCCGAAATTGGTCATTAGGAACAAGTTTTGGACTTTATTGTTCCGATTTATCGATCCGTTAACTATGTATTGTGTCACTGAATAGGCGTGTACAGACCTGCCTGGGCAAGTTTGGGTTGTATCTCACTGTCATGAATTTTACACAATAGTAATGAGTGTGGGCAAGCAAGGGCATGTTTTGGCAAGTTGAAACGTCCTTTTGTTTCGGCTAAGATTTAAAGGCGATTGTGCTAGCCACATGTTGTTTAAAGGGAAAAAATGAGCAAGAAGTGCAAAGTCAATTGGTCAGATGTCCAAGGAGCATCACCCAAACCAAAGCGGCTTCACTTGGAAAAGGATGAAGCAGACAGCTTTTACCATTGCCCGATACAAGAGTGTGAACATGATGGATTTCAAAGTCAGACAGGCTGTAGAAAACACGTTAGCACTAAACACAGTTGGTTCTTTTATTTTGACGAAAGGCCCGATTCTAAACAAGTAACAAAGTCGCTGACGATTGGAAGAAATGAAGATGAGACAAGCGAGACCACAAAGCACAACGTGAAGTTACTTTCTTCATTTCCATTATCATGTAACATTGGCGAAGTATTCACGAAATGGTTGACAGGAAGTGCTGGCGGTTGTAAGAAAGATCGTGCCGCTCAACAGATAGTGACAAGGTGCTTCAAGTTTCTTAGATTTTGCTGTGAAGATGAAGAGGAGTTAACGTTTGAAGTGGTCGACTTTAGTTTGTGTTCTCCAAATCTGTTGTTTAAATTTATCGACTACTTACAAGATGAATGTAAGCTCGGTCATGGTGGGCGTTTGGGCTACATAGATGCTATTTCTGAATTGATCGACTTCAGAAAACTTCATGGCGCATCAGAAGCAGTTCTAAGAAAGTTCTCTACGACAGAGTTGTACCTCAAGAGAGCCCGAAAAACAGTTGCAAAGATGATGAGATTGCAGTGGACACAAGATTTAGACATCGAGACTCTGGAAGCAAGAGGGCACTGGGCAACAATGGAGGAGTTATTGGAGGTGGTGAAATTTCATCTGCCGCGTTACGAAAATACCGTGAAAATGTGCAAAACCAGTCCAGCCCAAGTGAACCCCTCAGACCTAACATTTGCCACAAAATTTGTAGCCATGTATCTGTTCATCAAGGTGAAGGGATCGCGGCCCATGACGTACCAATATTTGACGGTGGACATGATTGCCACAGCTAAGGAAAACGGTGGATTTATCGATCAGAAAACGTTCAAGACGGCTGGAAAATATGGCTTCGATTCTTTGATTCTGACCGACGCAAACATGCACGTTCTTAACGGCTACATCTCGAACGTTAGACCGTTGCTTAAGCCCCAGTGTGATTTCGTTCTCGTCACCAGAAATGGAGGTCAGCATGGCAAACTGGGCGAAACTATGAGCAAACTGGTTTTTGATGCAATTGGAAAATACATTCATCCCACACGTTATCGCCAAATCGTCGAAACGCAAAGCCTCAATCAGCTCACTAGCGAAGAGCAAAGGTTTTTGTCTGAGGACCAGAAACACAGTTCTGCGGTTGCTAAAGTTCACTATCAAAAGCAACGATCGCGAGAAGTTGCCCTGAAGGGTCACGAGTGTCTTCAAAAACTTCAAGGTACCAAGGGTTCCGAGGTAGACGATGACGTACACGCAAGACTTGGCGGTTCAACGTCCAGCTCCGGGCCTTCAGTTGAGACAGCTCAGAATAAAAACAGCTCGACCCCCATAAAGGATACCCTGCCTAAGAGAAACTTGCACCTTCAGAGGAAAACTCGTCATGTTTTAAAATTCACGAAAGAAGAGGATGATTTTCTGAAGGAAGGGATAACTAAGCACGGGTTTGGACAGTGGACAGCTATTTTGAGAGATTCCGATTTCGCATTTCAAGACGGAAGAACGGCGGACTCTCTAAAGAAAAGGGCCGGAATGAAAATGTCGCTAGTTTGATAAAGAGACTGGAAAAGTGTGGACACTGACTTTCAATGCAAAGCTGATGGGTGTAAGCAGAGTTTGTTGTACACAAAACAGACAAAGATCAATTGCTTTATTGTAAATGCATCTTCCTGTCTCCAGATGACAGCAAACTCAACAAACATGTTATATTCTTTTGGAACTGGCCTATCGCCACTGTCAATATCACTGTAGCATAACGACTGTCTAGTTCACAGTGCTTTCAAGAACTATAATCTCTTAATGTAACTAATAGCCATAATATTTTTCCTTTAATTCACATCGTGTGCAAAATAGTCAAACGTAGCATAAGCGCAACGTGGTATTCCTTAACAATGCACACACTAATACATGTGCAAATATGAACATAGAAAGAATAAGTCGCACGCAAGCTGTCTTATTACAAGCCCATGAAACTACCAATCTACGGTTGCGTACTAGTCTGCATAAAACGAGTCAGGGTCATTTGCTTCTTGGATGGATGCGCCTGGCTTTGAAAGTGCGGCCTCTTCACTGACGTAGCTGCTACAGGGTTGTGAGCTCGAGCAATGCCTGGGGACGGTGGACAGATAGCTTCCACGTCGTCATTCGGAATGTACATTGGTGTCTTTGGTGCCGCCGACCAACATTCTTCGTCGTCTTCGTCTGAGCTCCTGCTTCTGGCAGGCAGATTTGCTGGACGCTGACTGGGTGGGAAGACTCTCACTGGCAGCGGAGAGAACAGGTCTCGTATGAAATTCACGCAAGAACGGTCTACCAGCTCGTTGCTAAGGCAGAGCCTCTTGCGTTCTGCCAGGGCAGCCGGTAGTTTCAGCGTTCCATGACGCTCGTGATAACAGCGCAGTTTTTCGCAATTGATTTCCAGGAGACTTTGCATCACTCTTCGTTCTTCTTCGTCTCTTGGATCTTCCATTCTTTCGCTTTGCTCAGCCATTTCCTTCTCCATAGCTAAAAGCCACGGCTTCCCAAATGCTGTTCTGATCCTTTCCTGTTCCTGATCTTCTTGAAAGGCAGCGAGGTCCCTTCGAATCGGTGTGGGCAGCGGCTCGTTATGGTCGTGCGGGAGCAACGACACGTGCTCCACCGACACTCCCCTCGTTTGTAAGAAGTGTTGCCTCTTCTTATAGCACCTTTCTTCAACCCTTTTCAGCCTTTCCTTTTCAGCGAGATGACTTTCTAACATGTGGCTCAGTTGGCGGTGACGTAGAGAGCCAGGTGAGCATTGTGCCAGCCTAGCTTTCAAGGTCGTCAGGGTCTCGTCTTCATCGGAATCGGCGACATCTTCAATGGCGTCCTCTTCAGAGCTTTCTTCTCGGGATTGCGGTTCTGTCAGAAGGCCGCAACTCTGTTCTCGTCTACAATCGCCCTGGGCGGTTTCGTCGACTTCTTCGTCTATTAAAGAAACGCTCAAAATGTTGCGCAACTCCTCCTCAGGCATACCACTTTCGTGCACAGTGGGCATTGTACTGGCCTGACTGCTCGGGCTGTCTCCTACGATATTGTGCGCCCACACAATGCAATCCATAGCATGTTTCCTCAGCCACTTGTTTGCTTCAGGTTCGACACGAGGAAGACTCTTGAAGTGGTACTTGCGCAGGCGTTTGTCCATAGCTTGATTGTGAGCTGCACCAAAATCCATTTCCACCTGGCAAGTTATGTACATGGTCGCAGTGCAATGGAAACCTTGAGCCTTTTTCCACTTCGCGTCGTGCGACGTGAAGCCCCCTTGACATATGATTTTCCAGTCATCTATGTCGAGCAGGGTGGCATATGCCTCGTCTAGGAAGATAACCTCTGTCAGGTTGTCGATCATAGCCTTGTTGAAACTCTTTTGCTTCGTGACGCGAGCAATTCGGCTTAGGGGAATGATCTGAAAAACAGGTGAGAAGAGGCTGGTCTTTCCGCTGTCAGCTGAGCCAATAGCACACAGCACAGGCTGTTTGTGTTCTTTGGGACGGAACAACGCCAGGAAATCTGCACAAAACTGCCGAATTTCATCTTCTGTTAGGCTGTTCCTTAGGATTGCCTCAAAATATCTTGGCTCCGGGTCCTTGAGTCGGTCGTAGTCCACAAACGCGCGTGGAGTTGTGAGACCCTTCTGTTGAAAAGAGCCAAAACAAAAGCACATCAGACAGTGCTACAGATCGTAAAGATTGGGTTTGAAAATTTGATTGTATCTTCTTATTTAAATGTTAAAACAGTCCAGTGTATTCTTCTCACCTGAGATTCTGAGATAATCCCTTGGACGAACGACCCAGAGGAAAAGCTCCAAAACCACCCGTCTTGTACTTCGATCAGGTCTCTGTCAATCTTAATTTGGCGTATGAAAGAGCTTTCTGGCTCGCTTAGTATGGGCAGAACACGTTGAATATGCTGGACCAGACGGTCTTTGAACGCTTCGTTTCCCATTAGGCTGTGGAGGAACGTTTTCATGGTACACAGATACTGGAACGTGAACTGCGATTTGGCCGCCAGTTTGTACACCTCGCCGCGATACACAGCATACTGCAGCTTTTTCATCACAATTTGTATATTGTTGCACAGGACTGTTACTGGACAGGATAGGGGTTTGTGCGGCGGATCTGGTAGTGCTGTCTGCGATGTACTTTGCAGGTTGTTATCAAATCCAAAGGTGTCTAACACGAGACCAGCTCGGCGTAATTCCGAAACGGATGCTGCCATCATCGTTTGAAAACTCTCAAGAACGACACGAAGGCGAACGACATTTTCCGTCGGCGCTGACTCTTGGGATTCTTCGTGGAAGTCACCATGAAGCTCCTCTTGCAGAGCCCTGCCAATCAAAACAAAAGGTTTTGCTTACGTAAGGCAATGCAATATCTCCCTGGTATTACTTTGTGAAAGTGAACTGCTGAAATCAAACTCGCGATGTTTTGAAAATGAGAAGATAAAAATTGATCAATTATCGATAATCGAATAACAGTCTCTTTTCACCGGGCAATGAAGCATGATTACTTTGATTTTTCAATGATGAATAGCATTTTTTACTTTTCTGACTATTTATGTTTGTTTATTATATATTTACTTTCATTAGCGTGCAATTTAACAGAAATTCAAAGAATATAAATTGGTCAAATTAATCTACTCACCCGAGGCAATGCTGGTACGATGACTACACTAGTTGCATTAAGCAGAGGTTTTTGTGGTCCTTAAACACTTGACACAGCTGATTCAGGTTATGACAGCAGTTTTTCTTTCGTGACGCCCTTGATGCATAATATTCCAAACCGCAACTTGCGACAGCTCTTTGGATTCTAAGTGCATTAATGACCGAGCCATTGTTTGTTTGGCAAGCCACCCAGTAAGATATGGCTGGGAATGTTTGCTTTCCCGGCGATGAAAGCTGGGACGCATTGACGGGCGATTCGTCATTCGATTCGTCACTCTCTCTGGTCTCCTGCAATTGTGGCCTTTTTCGCTTCTTGCTGTCCAATGTTGACGTACTTATCGCCGAAAAAAAGAAGCAAATTTCCGCCAATTTTGACAAGGTTAAATCGCATTCGTCGCGTTTCTCGCATATCCAGTTCCATGCTCTTTCTATTTCGGCGTCGCTAACCCGCCAAACGCACTTAAAAGCAACAACCGAACACAGCTTTTCAACCCTCGCAACTATCTCGCACTCCGCCTTATCTCTTATTGCCTTGCTATTTAACTGAGAGCAAGGTTTGCTCATCTTGCCACATGAACATGAGCATGAACTGAGCCGTTTGAAGTTCTGACTACCCTTAAATACTGTTCCGTCACAAACATGAACAAATTTTCATTCTCAAACCCGCCGGAGAGAATAGCAGAGCAAATCACAGGTGAAAGATTGAGAACTCCATTTGATCACCACCAATAGCTTTGCAATATTCTTTTTCTCTAAATTCTTTCGTTGAGCTCAAAAACAAATAATGGCTTTCACCTAAACACTCCACAATACAAATCTCCAAAACAAGTTAATGCTTTAATACATTTGATGAAGAAAAGATTACATAAGCGTTATGTAACCTATCAATAACTTTGATATTTCTGACAAATTTCTTGTGGTTAGTTCCTTTTGAAAATAATAACGGAAAAAAGCTGATAAAGTTAAACAAATGTATTCATGCGTATGTGATGTGATGAACAATAATAAGTTGATGAGGTGAATCTTACTCTGTTGTTGGCGTGTATACTGGGTATGGCGTATACTACGGATATGGCCAGAGTTGATTAACAAATTTACTCAAACCCGCTATATACGCTTAAACCGGTATATACGCCAACAACAGAGAAAGATCATTGCAACAACTCATTAGCATGCAGTAGGCACATTTCACTCTGTACATGGCGTGTTTACCGGGTTTAGCGTATAAAGCGTATATGAGATGAATTAATTAACATCAACTACTACTACTACTACTACTACTACTACTACTACTAATAATAATAATAATAATAATAATTAATTTTATTTATTATTATTATTATTATTATTAGTAGTAGTAGTAGTAGTAGTAGTAGTTGATGTTAATTAATTCATCTCATATACGCTTTATACGCTAAACCCGGTAAACACGCCATGTACAGAGTGAAATGTGCCTACTGCATGCTAATGAGTTGTTGCAATGATCTTTCTCTGTTGTTGGCGTATATACCGGTTTAAGCGTATATAGCGGGTTTGAGTAAATTTGTTAATCAACTCTGGCCATATCCGTAGTATACGCCATACCCAGTATACACGCCAACAACAGAGTAAGATTCACTTCATCAACTTACCTTTCATTTTTACTGTAAGTATTTTGATACTTACAGATCAAAACGTGATAGGGAACAGAAATTTTGGGAAACGATCCTCCCTCCCTTCCTTCCTTCCTTCCTTCCTTCTCTCTCTCTCTCTCTCTCTCTCTCTCTCTCTCTCTCTCTCTCTCTTCTCTCTTCTCTCTTTCTCTCTTTCTCTCTTTCTCTTTCTCTCTTTCTCTCTTCTTCATCTCTCTTCTTCTCTCTCTTCTCTCTCTCTTTCTCTCACTCTTTCTCTCTTTCTCTCTTTCTCTTTCTCTCTTACTCTCTATCTTTCTCTCTTTCTCATCTTCTCTCATCTTCTCTTTCTTCTCTTCTCTTCTCTCTTTCTCTCTTCTTTCTCTCTTTCTCTCTTTCTCTCTTCTCTCTTCTCTCTCAATCTTCTCTTCTTCTCTCTTTCTCTCTTTCTCTCTCTTCTCTCTTTCTCTCTTCCTCTCTTTCTCTCTTTCTATCTCTTCTCTCTTCTCTCTTCTTTCTCCTCTTTCTCTCTTCTTCTTTCTCTCTTTCTCTCTTCTCTTTCTCTCTTCTCTCTTCTTTCTCTCTCTTTCTCTCTTTCTCTCTTTCTCCTCTTCTCTCTTTCTCTCTTTCTTTCTTTCTTTTTTCTTTCTGTCTTCATTTATCTATTTATTTATTTACTTGTTTATTTATCCATCTAACCAAGGCAACAGGACAAACAGGATAAAACAATAATTTGGAAGTTTCTTTAGTGATGGGTAGTTTATATTGTTCGTATTCTTTGGGGTGCAATTCTCGAGTGTGGAATATTGTCAAGCACCTGATCTGAAAGTTGACCAGATTATCTTTCCCTGACAGAAGCAATATTGCATCGATAGAAGTCAGAAGTTTCGATTTTGAAATCATTATTTTATACATAGCTCCCGCCAGGAAACGTAAATACGAGGTGATTATCGGACTGTGTGTGTCAGGGGATAGTCAGAAAGCTTAAAAATCCATTTAACTGGACGGCTAGTACGATCCCGCGTCTAATTAAGTAGCCGTATAGAATTAGTTTCTTGTCAAGACATTATATTTTGGTTATAAGTCAGATTTGCTAATATCAGCAATTTGGATACTGCGCTAGACAAACACAAATTTTTAGCGGGAGAAATTTTCTTGTATTCGATGCTTTAATAATGCAATATTTGATAGTGCAATTTGTACCAATCCACTTTGTTTCCCAGCTGTTCTTTTTGTCAGCTATAAATTTCCAAACGATTATTTCATGCATGGCAACCTCGCGCTATCGAATTGAAAGATAAAGTACGGCGAAGTTTTGGAAAATGATATACCCAACCGCTGTTCATCCTTAGCAAAAATAAAAGAAAAAGGGGAAAAAAACTCTCTGTACCGGATTCGAATGGTAAACCAATACTGAACTCCTGCGTCTTAAGAACTGAGCTGTAATAGCGTGGGAAGAAAACATGATCCAGTTATTTAGACTTTAACAAATGCGCATAGAGAAGCTTGACAAAATTGCGAATTGCTCAGCTATAAACAAATCAATCCAAAAACAAAGAAAAAAAGACAGTTTTAAAGTCAACGATGTTTGTTAAATTTCTGATTTATAGCTTTAATACTCAAGCTACAAAAAGAATATTTGTTAAATTATAGAACTTTTATGGGAACGCAGTTACTTAGAATGTATGGGCACGTTCACATAACTGTGAATTTCTCGGCTATAAACGATTTAATCCGAAAACAAAAATAATAGCTTTAATACCAGTCATATAAGGATACTTTTCGCCAGATATCAAAAGAAATGGTCTATTATTGGAGCTATATGAACTATTTAATTATCTAATTTATCTATTTTATATCTTGTTTGTGTAGTTATTTACATTTTATATATTATTATATATATTTATATATTTTGATTACATGACGTAGGCCTCTCGCTTTGATTTAAAAGAATCCGAACCCAATAAAATGATTTTGATTGCGTAACTGACTTTCAGACTGAAATAGATCGCGGCTAATCCAACTTTGGCGGGGCTAGCGCAGTTGACCCCCACACAGTTACAACATTGATACCCAAACGAAGAAAATTAGCTTTTAGTACAAGCTGGGTTAATTCCTTTTAATAAAGGAGACAAAATACAACCTGGCAGTCTTTAGCATATTCCTGGTGCTACACTGATGCTAGTGAATTTATATTGGTTACGTGAGATAAGCGATGACTCAGAAATGATTCTTAAAAAGACCGAGAGACCACTAACATCCTATTACCGTCACATGGTTAGTGCGCTCGTCTCCGGATCGAGTGGTCCGGGTTCGAGTCCTGGCCGGGGACATTGTGTTGTGTTCTTGGGCAAAACATTTTACTCTCACAGTGCCTCTCTCCACCCAGATGTATAAAATGGGTAGCGGTGAACTTAATGCTGGGGGTAACCCTGCGATGGATTAGCATCCCATCCAGGGGGGAGCAGAAATACTCCTAGTCGCCTCATGCTATACAGAAACCGGGAGAAGCTCCGGCCTGCAGCTGATGAACCACTTGGCTCGTATGCAGACTTTACCGTCACATTGGTATTAAAAAAAGATGTTTTTGTTTTTTGTCTTCACCCTTTTTAAGTAATTTACAACACATACAAATACCACTGAAGAGTTTGTGTTAACGATTGAGTTAAGAGGCAAATCGGCTGCGTTGTCACGATTTGGAGCCTTGAAGAACATTCTTACTACACATGCCTTGAATTCGGGCGTCCGGAGAGAGTATATTATGGGGTTAACCAGCGAGGTGGCCAAAAATAAAATTAACACAGTCATGTGAAAGTAGTAAAATGAGTTCCAAGAGTGACGAAGACTAATAATGATGTAAACAGTAGGAAATGGCAGCCAACTCAATAAAGACACAAACGCAGTAATAAGTAAGGTAGTCGTTGGTTTTCTTTCTCTCAGACTGGTTGCACTATGATGATGACGATGACGACTGCAGCGAACTTTATGAAGATGCAGGCACAAGAAACACAATTGAAAAAACACAAAGAGAAACGAAATGATGTAAGTAGTAGAACTCTAATGCCATGTTTAGGTCAAAGTTTGCTGGGTAGAACTGAGACATTCCCTCGATATAGTGGTCACCTAAATGGCAGTGATCATTACTCATAAACCCGCCAAGAATTAGAAAAGCTGGCAAAGTGTTGTACGGAAAGTTATCCTCGAAAATAAAGTCGACCATTTCACACGCCACGTCATGCATCGAGCCCGCGCGCTAAGTGGTAAGTGAACAGTAATAGGACAAATGGCCACTGCTACAACTTTGCGTGGATTTAACGATCTTCGACGTTCGGTGACCCCTATTTTTCTTTTAATGGGCCATTTTCTCTACCGATTTTCAACGTTTTGCGAAAAAATGAAGAAAATCTATCGAGTAGAAGTTTGAGTTTTTTGCAAAACGCGCCATCAAATTCCGTTCATTTGACCTCTTCGTTTAGCTGTGCGTCAGTTTCAAATGCCTCTTGAAGGGTTAAGGTTTGTGAAAATGATGGCAATATTGAAATTATTAAAGCCACAGATTCACTGATACAAAATTTTGTTAGGAAAGTTTACCTCTGTTGACTTATCTTTGATATTTTAACCTAAAAACCCTGGAGACCATGCTGAATTACGCGCACCAATTTATCAAAATCAGACTAGTTTTCCACACGCTTGATCTCTGAAACGAAGTCGGTGAACCCCAAGTATATCATTGTCTGTCTGCAGTAGAAGTTTAGAAAAAAGCTATCGAGTAGAAAATTTTCGTTCGAACGTTTTTAAGTGGGAAAACTTTTCTCGCAGACAAACCACCTTGAGATCGAGAATGTTCCGCACAATACTTGAAAATATAACTCAATAGACCACTTTGCAGTCGGTTTTGAAATTATATTACAACTGAAATAACCCATTTATGTATCTCAAACAAACCGCTAGACGGATGAAATATAACAGTTTCTAATGGAACTTTGTTTGTTTTTCCAAAGCAAACACTTGGTAGAGGTTGATTAAAACTGGCAACTGTCAGACTTGCGCCGTGTTTAGACTTGAACGGTTTACCGAGGTACCAGAGTTTGCTTACCTAGGTAAACATTTTCCGTGTGTAAATTAAACGCCAACTGATACTTTGGTAAATACCGCAGAAGACAAAAGAAATTTAACCGAGGTAAAAGTTGTAATTACCCTGTGATCAGGCATGGTTACAGTTGGTAACCAAGGTCAAGATGACGGATATATCCGCTTGTGGCGGCATAATATTTCATTTTCCGCGGTGAGCAGATTGCGCGATTGTCGACAAAGCGTTTCGATTCCAGTTTTCACCAGGCGATCATGGCAGATAACGTGGAAAGATTGGATCGATCTTCTTACAGCGAACAATCCGTCACGTAAAAGAGAGCACTATTTTTCATTCTCAGTATTATTAACAACCCTCTCTAGACAAACTTCGATCCTATGTTGTGTAATTATTGTCGATATATTTTGCCACCAGGGAGGATGCTGCATATACAACGTATCCATGCATACTCTGGGTATGATCAAGCGGCTGAATTTTCGCCGTAATATTATGGAATGAGGTCCTTGCCTATGAAAATGATGGCACCTCAATTTGCTCCTGTTCCACTGCGGTGGGATCCTCGTCCAAGTTCGATTTCATGACGTTGATAATGCAGCGCGCGCGAATGTTGAAAGATCAACTTGAGTTATTTGAGCCGGTATAAACACTGGACGAATGTACCAAGGTTAAGTAACTTGACCTTAGTAACTATTTACCTTGGTAAAAGCTCAAATGTAAACACAGCATTAGTTTTTCGCTCAGACTCATTCAGAATCCTTACTTGCTGCAAAGTAATGTTCTCGGCAGCGATGATTGATAAAGATGACTGCATGCTTTTAGTTTAATTTGTGTGATAATATTGCGTTCTATTGATAATTCTTTACCGCTGTCCATTTTCCATATCCGGTTCATTTTGATTCACAAGCCTTCATAATGTACAGTCTCCAGCATTACGCGCACAAAACGTTCTCGGATTTCTTTGTGTAATTCTGGATACGATGATAAAGACGAGAAAAGGAGCTTATATTAACTCCTGGATATAAATTAATTTCTACTTGCCCAAATTGTCAAGCAGCAATCAAACCTGCAATTTTGAACTCCTGTTGAGAACGATCCACACATGCTTGTCATTCGCTGATGGCCTGAATTTGCAACTAATGTTTCCACTAAATTACAACTCATTGGAAATCACCTGGCACTACGGGCGCCTTCCATTGATCAAAAATCACCAGTTCAACTTGTCTGAATCTTTGCTGTTCAAATAGAAGGCGTCCGACCGCGCTCCAGAATCCGGGGTCACGTGCTCTACAACACAGGCATGCTGGATGGACTTTGTTGGGTTTAAAAATGGCGGATTATTTTTAATATTTTCGAGGCTTTAACTCTGAAACGATAGGTTGCACCATTCTCGATAACAATTACGGTCCCGCATAGTGTGAATAGGGCATTAACCTTCCTCTGTAAAATAAAATCACAAAATTCTATGGGCCTGACCGAACGAAATGTTTAAGATTATATTTTATGTGGTAAAAATATCAATCTCTTTTATAAGAAGATAACGTATTTTACTATCTTTATCCTCAGTTTTCAAGTGTTTTACACCAATTAATTGCTAATTGGTAAAAAGCATAGTGAAATTTGCGAATTTAGATTCTGATAGAGTAATTCTAACAACAGATGATATATGCAAGAAAAGTGTTCCGAAACTGAAAGATGCTTTTCATCTGACTTAACTTTATTTAGGAATTTCTGAAACTGAATTAGAAACACATTAATTTTGTTACTAACATTTTAACTTTTATCCTGTACACAGATTTTTCAGACAATAACTTGCAATGATCTTTGAAGATACTATCAAAAGATTAAGAGAGACCATTGACATCCGATTTTATTCAGGGGCGGGGCACAAGACTCCTGAAATTTTCGTACAGGCATCATCTAACAAAAAATGATGTCACATCCGGTTTAAACTGCGCTTCGCGGCTCGTTTCACAAAGCGAGAAAATGGCGTTTCGATTACTCACGATTTCCCTCTATTTGTAAACCATCAGTTTCGTGTCATTTTATATTGAGGAAGGAGAGATGTTGCAGACACATTACTTCGACTTTTTAAGCAAAAATTTCGGGAAAAGAGAAAAGTTTATTATTGTTTTGAAGGAAAATAACGGAGAGCCTTCCGCAATCGTCGGGCGAATTTTACACATTTGCAAAACTGGTGTTGTTCCGACTTTTGGTTCTTGTTGTTCGTGATTTAGTGATAACAATAAGTGCAATAGCCTATAATGTTAACAACAACCTGGATGAAGTATTGCTGGCCATAGTTTGCATTGTGTACTACGGGAACATAATTAACAGAAGCCGTTTAGCTCCGAAAGTCGCTGTCACCAGAGCTTCTGTTGCTCTTGGCTCACGTGTATTGATAGAAGACACAAGCTGGATCGTATGCTGAAGGTCAGTATCCCACATTTCCACATCTCTCGTTGAAGATTGTTGTTTTCAGTAAGATACAGTACATATATATTGTACTTTGGGGTCATCAGTCTCTTTCTCTGGTGAGTGCTTTTAAAACGCCCAGTAAAAACTTGATTCACGGCATGGAAGCTTATGTCTCGCTGGATCGAAATTCGAGCAAGATTTTTAAGGTCTAGTCCTCTTTAAAAGTAATTAAATCAATTATTCAAATCCAAGCCATCGGAGGGAATCTGCCATTGAAGCTGCCCTAAGTTAAGGTCCGGTTTAAGGACCCTCCCCTTTGAAAATCGTGGGGGTGTTCTTTGAGGTAACACAGGTCCCATTTATATGGTCTCGGGTACCCGAGATAACCCTCCCCCCGAGGCAACTTTATCAAGTGTTTGTATGTGAAAATGTAGCCCCTGTAGGCCGAGTTAAAGTTGACCCTGCATGATTATTCGTAACTCTTATTGAATAATCAAATGTGCAACTATCCCTCTTTGTTTAAGTTTCCCTCAGTCATTTGATAACAGTGGGTTTTGCTGAGTTAATTTTCTCTTCTTTGATACAAATTGCTGCTTTAAATCTTAAATCTAGGCATTACGTGACACTCACCATGCCGAGAGTTGTTCCACTTAGGCAAGCCAAAGTGTCTATGTATACTCAAAGAAAAGTAGTTGGTTACTTTACCTGCCAAGGCGAGTAAACTTGCCCACCTGAATTGTCTCGCCCCCAAGTCTGGTTCGTGATCCTCGTGTACATACATACATACGTACATACATACATACATTCTTTATTCAAGACGCAAAGTTACAAAAGTATACATATAAAAACAACAAATAAAAAAAGAAAAGGCGTCTCGAAAAGGAAGTTGTGAGGTGAACCCTATGTAAAAACTCCCTAAAATAATACGAGAAATACAGAAAATATATAAAAACAAGGATCCTTAATTAAAAATTCAGATACAATTTGAGCTTGGATCGGAATAGCTGGAAGCTATCAGCTTCCACTAAGTCTCTTGGTAAATTATTCCATAGCTTAACTATTCTAATAAACAAAGAATGTTTGTAACAACTGAGTTTAGCAGGTTTGATATAAAGTTTGTACGAATGATTAGCTCTCTTACACTTAGTTGTGGTGAATTCGAAAAAGTCTTCAAATTTCAGATGATAAACACCAAAAACAATCTTATAACACTCACCTAAAGATAAATATATTCTACAGTCAAATAGAGTAGGCCATTTAAGCAGCTGACAACGGTCTTCATACGACAACGGTTGGTTGAATTTTGCAAAGAAATAAGTGAAAAGTTAGCTCCGCCAGCTGGGTAGCTCGGGGAAAGGGTTTTCTCTGGCACACAAGAGCCATTCTATTTTATTTCCATTTTCTCTCTTCCTCTTCCAACTGATTATGCAAAATATACTGTTTAAAATCTTTATGAGTACTGGTGTTTGAGAGTGTCATCTTTATCACTACTGTGGAATGTACCTCACCTTACAGCCACCCCCATTGACACAGCCACCTCGTTATTATGGCCCTTCTATTTTGGCTCAAACAAAAGCTCAGTCAGTCATTTTCTTATTCATTAATCATACAGTCAGATTTTTGTGGCCTGTTGGTGACCAGATTAACAGAATTCTGGCACATTTTAGGGACCGTTCATTTTTTATGAGGTAGGGGGGGCTGGTGGGATTTGGGGGGGGGGGCCATGCGAAAAAAAATGGCTTTCGAGGGGGGGGCCATCCCAAAAAAATAAGGGGAAAAGGGGGGGTCACGTGAACTTTAAAATGGCGTAATGTTTGAATATCAAAACAATTGCTATAGAATAAACATAGAAGGCACGATACAAATTTATCACAAACTTTCCTTCTGCTTTAAAAAAACGTTTGGCGACAAAAAGCATTTGTAGCTACTGAAAAGAAATATTTAACACTGTTATTTTTTAATGCAACTTTCAATGGCACTCATCTTCATATCCGCTGTCGTCGAGTTCTTCGTCGCCGCTTGTGCTGCTATGGGAGTCTCTTTCACCAATGCTGCAAGAAGCAGCAATGCTTTCCGTCAGAGTGTACTCTTCAGGGTACATGAAGGTGTAAACATAATCTCTGACTTCCCGCTCAAGGTTGGTGGTGATTCTGCTTCTTGCAGCATTGGTGAAATAATTCCCTTCCAAGAGCTGTGCGATGTATGGCCCATCTCTTCTAAATATCGACGTGGCAACATCCTCAACTTCAAGACACTCTTCCGGGACGGCCGTTCCAGGAGGGTACACAAGGCATTGTGGAAGATCATTTCCTAACGGGTTTCCAACACAGATTCCATAAACTCGTTGGACGTTGTTTCCAGTCCGCTTCCTCTTTCTTTCATTTGACTTTCTGCGGTTTTCTTTTTTCCTTCTCCTTTTGTTGATGTGCTGTTTGAGTATGTCTTTCAATATGCTGTTATAATTGCTCTTCTTATTTTCTAGTGCTTCCATGTCCTGCGTGACCTTCGTCAACTTAGCTTCTGTACATTTGATCTGTTTTACATTAAAACTGTGGGCAAATTCTTCGCCCTGCTTTAAAGCAAGTCCATTGGACTGAAAGAGTGTGGAATCGTGTTCCTTTACATCTTTCAATGACATTCAACTTTTCCACCATTGCTCTGTGCTCTTTGATGGAGACGTTCAGTTTTCTTCCATCACTGGACTTCAACTGGTACCCTTGCATGGAAAACTCACTCGCCCTTTCTGAACAGCCATCCGCACCTAGAAAAATTGCTTCTTTTGCTTGTAAGATGTCAAACTGCCTGGATCGTTCAGCTGTAAACCTTTTCTTAAACGACTCGTCGCTTTCGCCATTATTGCGCATTTTGGAATGAGCCTCTTTCATGATGCTCATGTAGTAATGCGCTCTTTCCCCGATTGGATTAACAATATAAAGAAGAAAGAGCATGGAAGTGGCAGGCTGGTTTTATCTGACCCAGAGAGCGTTGCTCTATTTGCAGATAAGTTTATTGTCAAATCGAAGTTTGTGGTGGATTATCTTCAGCATCTTGAAGTGCTGGAATTTAAAAGGAAAAAGAGAGCAGAAGAAAAGGCAAAGTTAAGTAGGGAGGAGGATTATCCTTGGACTGAGTTGTGCGAAGATCTAACCAAGCTTAAAAAGCTACGTGTTCCAGAACTAAACAAGTACTCAAACCACCACGGGCTGAAGCAGCATTTGAAAAGCAGCAAGAGTGAGAAAGTAAAGGCAATTGTAAGATATTCATGCTTGCAGCAGAAGAGTCCTCTCAGAGCTGGCCAAGCAACACTGAGAAATGCCAGGACATTGACACAAAATGACAACAGGGCAAGTGCTGACAGCAGTGAAAGGGATGAAAGTGACAATGATGAGTATAACAGTGATGCCATTGACTCTGGGGGAGAAGATGACTCAAGTGACGTCATTCTTGCATTCATCAATTCAGATGAGGAAGATGCCAATGAGAGGCCAAATGCCACACGCTCAGGGCGAGCCACAACTAGGAGATCCGAAATTGACTTCTCTTTCTTTTGATTTGTTTTTTAAACAACAGCTCTCTGTCGTATAGAGATTGTAAATATTGTCTTCATAGTGAGCACAATAACGTGAAGTAGGGGGATACTAGAGAAATATTAAAAAAGTTGAAGTCTGAATATTGTTTGTTCAATTTTTTTTTGCGGGGGGGGGGTCATCCCAAAAAATGACCGCTATAAGGGGGGACCATGTGAAAAAATTGGTAAGCTGAGGGGGGTCATGCGATTTTTAAATGGTGCTTCCCAAATCCCACCAGCCCCCCCCCCCTCCCTCATAAAAAATGAACGGTCCCTTAGGAGTAATTTATGCATTTACAGTAAGCAACAGGCATCATTTTGATAGTAAAGTCCCATGCATACATGTAACTCTTGATTATTTTTAGATTTTATCTTCATTATGTCATCAAGGCAATAATATTTTGATTCATGCTCCAGTGGGAGGTGGGGGGAATTCTCCTCTATGTGCTATATATAGCTATGTGCAGCCCGAAAGGGTATTGTTATTCAGCCGTTTTGATCATAAATACTCTAGGGTAAGGCTTTTGCCCTCTAGTCTTTAATTTGGTATGTTTTTAGAATAAGCTACCTCAATTTTCATCATTATCGATAAGACCATCAACAAAAGTCCTTCAAAACTTATGTTTAGGGCAACTGTAGCAGTTGCAACAGTCATAAATGGGGTAGGGAAAATCGCAGGTTATGGTCATAAATAGGTTAAGGGTTTATCTTTTGTGAAGAGGGCCGCATTGACCCCCACCCAATTTTTCTGGGATGTACCAAACACATTTTCTTAGCAGTTACTACAGTCTTGCTTAAGTAAATCAAAATAGTACTTGCTACCAGGTACTTTATAAAAGTATAACCCCTCCAGAAGCCTTCACAAAGTACAAATTGTAATATCAGGTGCTAACAATAATTTTTTTTCACGGCTGATTAAAATTTAGTATTAAATTGTACTGAACTGGTGCAGATTTAATATACATTATATTTTGTCACACTTACTTCACTTATTTTAAGACTACTCAGCAACAACTAGTACCTCTTGTATGACCGTGCAGTAACAGCATATTCCAAAAAAAAAAAAACATGTATATGTATTACTATCCTACCTGGAAGAGTGTGTAGAGAGAGCACACAGTGCAGTGCCCTACTGTATGTCTTTTGTTAGGTATAATAATCTTAAATTTAGAAGACTTATATTGATCTTTTAGAATTCACAAAAAAAGTTGATATCTTGACAACTCTCCTTTAGCTGTGTCACTTCATAATAAATTGGCATTTGGTATGTTGTAGCATAGAACTTTAATTAATTAAGTTATCGCACCGGTATCACAGAGGTCATGGGTTGGAATCCAGTTCACACCTAATTTTTTTTTTCAGGCTATAATTTCACCTTTGCTTAAGTTGTGTATAGTTGCAATGATCAGTCATGTCTTTATAAGTTAATCAATGTTTATATGTCCCACTGACTTATACTTTAACATTTCATCTTAAAGTTTGTTTATTTCTTTTATTGTGTGGTTTTAGAAAATGTCCATACCCACCTCAAGGAGATTATTGGAAATTCCAAGGATGGGGAGGGTCTCAAAAGCCAAACTTTTTAAGAAAAGTATTAATCAAAATTGGAATTTCCATAGGGATGGGGTGGGGAGATCTCTGTTTAATAAATACATAAATAATATGTACAGACACATTATCTGATGTGAAGACTGTGCAACATATCCTGGCCAACGAGTTGCCAAGGTGTAGCATCCTTGTTATCAATTTCAAGTACCAAATTAAAGAAGATCAGCATATTAGATGGGCGAGGGGAATTTTTCAAAATATCATAAACTAAAAGTATATATTTTCCAAACTCAATCATGTTAGTAGTGCTAGTGTCTATTTATTTATTTATTTATCTATCTATCTAGCTATTTATTTATTTATTTATTTATTAATGAATACCTGTAAAGAGATAGTCATACATTCTTGCAAATATTCTGGGAGTCTCCCACATACTATTTAGATCATCCAGTCCCCCAGGAAAGTTATGAAATTTATTGTCCAAGTAAACTACTGAACCATGGGCTCCAGTGGGGACAGTGCTATTATGATGCAATTTGCAGATGTGCTACATAATATGAGCTTAACAGTTTTGTTACCATGGCAACAGACTGCATTTCAGACCTTCCCTGATATTCTAGGCTTTTCTGGCCACCTTTGGAGTTCCATTTTGATATTTGCCAAATGGAAACTTGCATTGACAATCACTTAATCTCTTGGCACTGTTTTGCTTTTTAATAATTGCCTTTTTTCACAAAACAATAATTTGAACATCTTTGTTACACAAGCTGGGAGGGGGGGGGGGGGAAGGGGTATTCTACAAAGTTTTAAATGGAAAGGCCTAAGTTACATGTATCTCAAGTTCCATTACCCCTTACCATTTTGTATACGTTTGTACCATTTTGATAGAAATGGCACCTCTTCTGTTGACCTTACATTGCAAAAGGGTTAATGTACCCCTTTAACAAACCTATTTAAGAATACTGCATCCCTTTTCTATTCCCTTGGAAAGAAGTTAATAAACAATATTATAGAATCTCTTCATTCTGGCTGAGGAGAGTAAACGAGAGCTTTTCAACAACATTTTAGAACCAGAAGAATGGAATCCCTAAATGGCAGATTTTCCTACCCTTTCACACACCTCAACTTGTGAAATCCCTATCATTTTATAGCTGAAGCCTGAAAAAGGTACTCATCTTGAGCTGAGCCTTCCCATATAGGTTCTTACAGAGAGCCCATATACACAAGTCAGGAACTCTTGACAAGTACTGTAAGTAGTGATGAAGCTGGCCTGATCTGTGCCAGCTTCTTCAGTTTTTTAGCACAAACTTGTTGCTCTCTGTCAATTTCTAGTACGAAACCTTTTCTTTGCTGATCTGGTCCAAGTTCACAGACACTAGCATCACTCTCACGACACTGACTCTATCAATGTCACTCGCAGTCTGATTCTTCAGTTTCACTACACCATGCTTCATCATCACTCATCATTGTTAGACACGAGTTCATTAGCTTGTAAAATTCACCAGCCTGGCAGTGTCACTGTTGCTATTGCCTGTTCCCAGACTTCCTTTTATGGCTAGATGTAAGGGCATGAAATTTCACTACTGTTTACGAACCATTTGTTTAGATGGCATATTGAAAGAGTAATGAATTACTGAAAATTGTCAGTTTTGCTAGTGTTCTCTCATTCCCTTAGGGATTGAAATATCTTGATGTAAGATTACATAGAGAAAGCACACTGAAATGTAATGCACAATTTTTTAGTAACCTTTCAAAATGGGTTGCCAATATGACAGGGGTTAATAGATAAGGAACTTGGTCTGCAAACAGGGCAAATGAGAGGATTTGAAGAACTAAAAGGTGCATGCTTGACTTCAGTGGGGGGAGGGGGGTATTGGAACTTAGCGTCGCTGACGTTTAACACTTGAAACGGAAAAATAAATTTGATTATAAATGAGAAAAAACCACGATATGTCCAAATTACTTAATCGTTGTGAAAACTAATCCTCTTGCTTTTTTTAAGGGGTTCACGGCCTGCCTGTAACGAAGCCTTTATCAATTAAGGGATTGCTTAGGGAAAACATATCTTGTTTAAGGTTCTTAACCAATCGTAACATATTTTATGGCATCAGTTTGAGTCATGAGCAAACACATGAGTTTGTGTTAGTGTCGATCGGCAAGAAGTTCTGCAAAGCGCGTTATGTGTGTGGGTCTATTCTTCAGTGATACGATTAACAGCACTCAAGTATTCTCGAGTGTTTGGCAACAGTAAATTTTTAAAAATGCGCTTCTGTTAATAAGGTTCCCCGATGTCTAGAAACCTGTCATTGTGCATTTTTCTTAATGTGATGCCTACCTAAGAGAATAGGATATTTGAATTGAGTGCAACTTACCTAGAATTCATTATTTCCACACAAACGATGACTCCTGTGGAATTCAGCGAGGAAGAAATGGCGACATTTCGTAAAAAACACGCCTTCAAAACAGCGTGTTTTTGAATAAATAATTACCCTGTCCTTCAAACAAACTGATATGACGAGGAAGAAGACAAAATTTTGTTTATCGTGGCCAAATAAAACGTTAAAAATATCCGGCCGATTGCAAAATATTGCCATTTTACTTACTGAGAGAACGATTATGCCATATTCAAATTTTGATTTTGCCGCTCAGCGCTCTTTTGTACCGGATGTGACGTCATTTTTTGTTGGACGATTCAGATACACAAAAGTGCCAGGCGTCACAGAGTGTGGTTGTGCCAACACCGCGGCAAAACGTATGCGCATGCGTCAAGTTCAGCATTTCCGGTTTGCCCGTGTTGTTCGGTGGTTCAGATTAATTTTGCTGTTCGCCTCGCGGTGTTTAAGCTTGTTGTTGTGAATCAGCAGCTACAGATGAAAGAAGAAAGGACCACAAATACAAAAAAGGTATGTAGACAATAACTTGTTGCAATTGCTGGTCCTGGAAATGTTCGTTGGACCCTTTAAGAAATGCTCCGCAGTGGCCGTCATTACTGATTAGTAAGCCTTTTGTCAGTTCGTGTTGTACATACGTACATTTATTTGATAAGTAGGTTTTAAAAGTATGCAACTGTACAGCTGATGTGGACCTACTACTACTAAGTCTGGATAAGGAAAACAGAAATTTACAATGCAATCGTCATAATACTAAAAATAGTGTACAATAGTGGTTAAAAAGAGACCAAATAATTTAAAAATATCTAAAGTTAGGGTTCTTTTTCTTATTTATGCCTGGTTTTTTTTTTTTTCAATTTGTTGCTTGGACTGCTACAAGATTATATCCGTTGAAAATGTTTTTCATGGTGACAGAGAAGGTTCGTAAGTCTATTCGTTGTTTATCGATTTTATTTAGCCTATAATACTACGAATTTCATAATGGAAGTGATCTCACGATTTCAACTTGTTGAGCTGATCATGAGAAGCTCACTTAAAACTCAAGCTACATGTAATAGTCAAGCACCTGCATGAAAATACAAATTTTCGGTTTCGAAATAAATTTCAATTTTACTTTCAGAATTTCATGATTACAACAGCAGCAAGATTGCCTTCTTTGGTGAGCCATTCTAAATAAAATGCCAGAGAACTTTGAGGTACCATTGGATTTTCATTCAGGATGGATAGGTCAAAGGAGTCTTCAAGTTGTACATTGCCAGTAATAAGAGGCAGAACACCATTACAGAACTGTGTAGTAACTCACTCATTTGAAACAATAAATTTATTAAAATTTAAAATCATTTCAGTGACTAATGTGATTTTCTATGTTACAATAACATGTTTCCTTTATGCGCCACTGTTTTGCTAGCCTATCCATATGTACACAAAAAAACTGTTCAACTAACCGGACAAGTTTTTAATTCACAGTATTTTAAAGTTATAGCTTTCAGATTTTAAACTACCTTACTTTAAACTCACTTGAAGTACATTTGAAATCTGAAAGTTTACAAACATTGGCTGCTCCCTGAGGAGCCTGCTTTTTTGACCATCCACATCCCTTCGGCTTGTGCTGAAACCTCAAATTCTTCCAGAATTGATAACATCTCAGTTGCTGGATAAATAATCCCTCTTCTCTTTGAAGTGTATTTGTTTTCTGAGATCTATAAAAAGAATGGCATTGCTGCAAGTTAGTTCACTGGAACTACTTTTATGTCCTTATCTTTCAAGGGGTTAAATGTGAAGAAAGGTAAAACATCTAGTAATTTTACTTCATTATATAATAGAACTGACATTTATATTGGGGTAAAGCTGTGTCTGCTGTTCTAGTTAAGAAACATGCAATAATTAATTAAACAGACTTTTTAAACTGAGTGGCCTTATGGTCTTCCAAGGAGACCTGTATTTTAAATACAAATAAGAATAAAACAGGGCAAAGTACGTGAAATATGCTATTGTGCACAACAAAACAAGAGTTCTTTTTTCCTCTAATACACGGTGTTCTTCACTCAATCTTGGATCTTCCCAGAGAATAGACTGCAAAATGACATTGAAAAGACCAGGTGCAGTTTTGTCAGCAAACTCTTTCATCTGTCCAGGAGCATACAGTGGCACAGCATCACTGCTTCCATAATGATGTTGCAATGATATTTAAAATTTTCCGATCAGCTGGTCAAATGAATTTTCTGAAATTAATAGAAAAGGTAAATATCTATTTTACTAATTTAAATAAATTATTGAAATAATTTTATTTATTAAATTTAAATATTTAATTCTCTGCTTGTGTCAATCACTGTCGTGTGTTGGTCTTAACACATCCTCTTACTTATTGGATTACACAAATGCAATACCTGTATCAGAAATATAATCTTGAAATGGTGTCTGTTACCCTTACCGGTCACCTAAACAACATGTTATTTTGATTGTTACCTAAGTCACTAGTCAATATTCAAACAAAAATAATTATCAGTTTTCCAAATCATTGAAAGGATGAGACTTGAATAGTTTGTGGCAACTCTGATGCAGCATTTTTTTCTTGGCCAAGAGACTCCTCAGAAAACTCTTCCAAATCATTGCCACAATAATTGAGAAGTCCTCTAAATCCTTCTCATTAGTGCTTATGACTTCAACTGAATGATAAAATTTATGATATTGTCATTGACCATGTGCAATACATGTAAATAAGGATAATCTGTTTGAATGAGTTTTGGTCAGATGGTGTTATTATAGTGTGCCATGGATTATCATGATGTCAAACAATTATCCTTCAAAATACTTGTATCTTGTATGTCTTGTATCTTTACATTTCAGGTGAGTGATACTAACCTGATAGTTGAGTTAAGTTATGGATTTCTGTTGTCATCCTGTTACAAACTGTTTTATCCATTGTAAATTCACAATAGCAATTTATTTTTACCACCCCAAATGATGTTTGTATTTCTGCCATGGATGTTTGCTGGCTTTTTGGGTACCACAGGTCTATTCCACAAGTCTCTTCTAGAAATTTAAGTCTTTAGAACAGCAATTGGAAATGGTTCTGAACTTTTTGGAGGCCTTCACTACTGCTGTGTTGCTGCTTTAAGTTCTTGTGTAGTCCTAAAATTGGTAAATTGCAAGATCTAAATAAAAAATTAAAAGAAAAATAAGAAATAAACATATTAGTGATGAGTTTGTTTGTACCCAGATACTGAAAATGGATGTCCAAAAAGCATATCCCCCCACTAATGAAAAATGGAGTGGGTAAATTTTTAGTGAAATTTTTCATGAAGTGGGTGTTCATAGGGTTCCTGGGCACCCCTCTAACTGAATCCTTGGTGTGGAGACAACATTGCAGTACTACTGAATTTCAATAAGTATATGTGAAACTGACATTAATTTTAGATATTATTGGTGCAATTTTATGGGTTTGGTCTTAGGAAAAATAAGTTTGGCATAAAGTTCTTGTTTTGCTGTCTTTAAAATTATTATTTTTCTTTAAATTTGTTTGGCAATTAATTTTTCAAAATAATATTTCCCAGCTTCTGTACTACCTTTTTCTTTCCACAATATACCAATTTTAGACTGAACTGCCTGAGGTGGCTTTTTGCTACCTGCACCCCAACAATTAATTTTAGTGAAGCAATTGACAGTACTGTACTGTAGTCAAGAAGAGTAAAATAAAAATGTGAGGTACATTAATGCAAATAACACTACAACATCAGTAGTGCAAGATAATTTTATAGGTACCTTTTGGAGTTTGTCATCTGAGGTCTGTTTATTTCCATCTTAGTGGAGAACCATACATGCGTAAGACTTGGATCATTTAACACGAAATATAATTAAATTTATAGTGAATTTTTTTGGTATCATGTCTATTTTGCCCCAAATTTTACAAAATTTGATACAAACAACTTGTTTATTGTTGCAACAAAAATCTAAGAGTATGCTTTCCTTTTCCTTAATTTCATTTAATTTGCTGGTAAGAAGATTCCGAAAATCCTTGCAGCAATCCAAGGCAGTGCGAACCTGCATGTCTAATTAACTGACCTGCCAGTAGTTCGTAACACCGGCGGCTTCTAGTCAGGATGCGAGGTAAACCTTGTTTCTTCGTCCACTCTGGTACAGCATTTGTAGCACCACCTTGCACCTGGCTTGTACCCATGACATGTTGCTCCTATGGCATCCAGGACTGCAAAAAGTCTCGCAGGAATGCGCTGTTTCCTGACGCCTCGCGAATGGTTTTCTCTAGGAACCGAACATCTGTTGTTGCTCGTCCGTATTTCGTCCCGGTGAACACGGCAAACTGTTGAACCCACTTGAGTTCGGCAGCTCTGGTTAAATCTTCAGACAGAAATTTTTTTTTCCAGGCACATTTACGGCTGCTTATGTTGGCTTTCCCACATTTTTCTGCGAAGGAACCGCACAACCAAACCAACGCAACAACGAGAACTACGTAAAAACAAAAATTGCTCTTGTCGAGCGCGAACGCGCCCGAAATTCTCTCATATTTTGTTGTTGGTGCAAACACCAAACCTCTGGGTGCAAGCGCTTGAAACTTAAATGAAAAATAAACTTTTCAACGAGACAAACCTTTCCCCTACTTTCTTTTGCTAACTCTTACTTTTTGTTTTCAAACTTCGCGGTACGAGATTTTATCTTGTTTACATTGGATTTTAATACGTAACCGGAAATGCGTAATTTACCGGAAGCTCAAATTTGTACTCATGCGCAGTGCGTTTTACCGCGGTGTTGGTTGTGCCGACACCGCGGAAATACGTTTTTTGACGTCACCGTAACTGGTCAGTGGTCATCACCATCAGGCTGTGCTGTCCTTCGATCGATCAGTTTTCCGAGATCAGTATTTTGGTTCGTTTTAAGGTCGAAAATATCCTTGATACTTCTCGTTATTGGTGAGTTTGACGTCCTGAAATGGGTTTTTAATACTCAAACAATGTTCCGGGAATGAATAGGGGTACACGGGAATCATTTTGTGTGGAGTAATGTGTAGTTTGCTGACTCGAGCCTGGATCGTGTTGCTTCAGTCGCCCTCGCCTCAGAGTTGTCGAAAACAACGATGGGTATCCAGCAAAGCAGAAGATTGGTTCTGTATGAAGCTTTTGCAAGGATTTTGAAGACTAGTTGGATCAAAAGTGTAATTTGCATGAAGTGGTTGAGGTACATGTAAGTCGGGACCGTTTTATTCACACTCACTTTGCGCCGACATGTGGTGCTTGTTCATTTAGATTACATTTCGCAACGCGTCAAAGAAACTTTGATAAGAATTTGTCTTTAAAGACTGGCTTGTTTGGCGTTTCTATCACCTTTCTGACTTTCTGCGCCTTTTGGAACAGGTGAAATAATTTTTTTGTACCTGCCGTTTGCTGTCAGAATAAAACATTTGTTCATTTCATTCACAAGATATTTCTCTATCATTAAAGATTGTTTAAACCTACATTTATATATAATGGTGGCGTTTGCGAAGGGAGTAGAAATCGAAAATATTGTGATTTGTTGGCCGCAGCGAACGCTGGAAATACTGAAAACATTCAAGACCGCGCAATATGTTCGGTTCATAGACATTTTTTCCTCGCTTGAGGTCTTTTTTGTTTACATCGATTACATGTTGATAGCACATGGAAATTTTCAAGACCGTTTCCCTGTACATGTATGCACATGTAACTAAATATTTTAAAATGCCCAAACACCTGTATTTGTTTACACGAAACCGCTTCCACTTATGGGATGTGGTCAAGTTTCACTTCTTTTGATGCTGAAAAGACATTCAACATTTCAGAGAGGCAGTAATCAACTCCTCAATGAAACCCACTAGTTTATTTTGTTTACTCAGGCATTTGAAGCTTTTCGATTTCTATTTCTCTATCTTACATGTGCACTGTGTCAACTTTAATAAATAATTGACTGTTGTTGTTTTTCCTTTCATTTAATTTAATTCAGATGAGCTTTGCACAATCAGTACAAAATAATTTTTACATTGTAATCATACATGTACATATCACGTGCTTTGAATCAATATGAAATTAATTATGATCACCTTAGTAATAGTATTGTATCATCCTCCCTTCTGTAAGATTCTGACTTAACTTGTAACCACTTTATTACAAGACATAATAGAACCTGATGGCAATGAATTATATATGTGTAATATTATTATATGTATTTTTTTTTTCCTGTGATAAATTGGCTAACAAGTGGGTTTGTTTATGCCACTGTGTCTCTGAATTGGCTTACTGTTGTCTACAAACCATTGGTAATATATCTTGGCTACATCTAACTCAGATACTAGACACAAAAGCATGTATTAAAGAACAGATACATTTCTTACAAATTAATATTTATTGCATTTAGTTCATCACTTTAGTTCTACAACATTGCTTTTCTCCAGTGAGAAATTTTGTGCAAAGTCTGAAGTTGTAAGTTGCAAAAACAAGTTCTGTCAGTAGTTGCGAATCACTTAAAGTCAGGCTTTGGTGCTGTAAACTGAATGGCAAAGCGAGGAAATTAGAAATTGTCTCAAATACGCAAGTGATAAGAGGTAAACTTGACTGAAATCTACAGACTCCTTTTTTTTAGGTTTAGGGTTAAGGTTAGGCCTAAGGGACAAGGTGGGAGGTGCGGTGGCCATGTGGTTAGTGCGCTCAGCAATGGATCGAGCGGTCCGTGTTTGAGCCCTGGTCAAGGACATTGTGTTGTGTTTTGGGGCAAGACACTTTTACTCTCATGGTGTCTCTCTCCACAAAGGTGTACATATGGGTACTGGTGAATTTAATGCAGGGGGTAACCCTGTGATCGACTAGCATCCTATCCGGCAGGGGGTAGTAGAAATACTGCTAGTCGGTTCATGCTACAGAAACCGAGATAAGCCTGGCCTGATGGGCCACTTGGCTCTACGCAGACTTTACCTTTTACTTAGGGACAAGGTACTGCATCAGGTGGGGGAAGGGACAGTGGAGTTAGAACCTCCCACTTCCCATACCTCTATCTCTTTACTCCCACCCTTGTTCATCCTGCTCCTGTCCTCTGTAAATTAAGAGACTCAAAACACATCCTAGTCATTTAGCTGCACAGTCCTTAGGCATTTCCTTTTCCTTTTTTCCTTCATTTTCAGCCTTGCTACTCTTACCCGTCTTTCAAGTGAATGACCTATGACATAACCACTGTCAAAGGGTTTCATTTTGAGCCTCATTTTGAGCCCAAGGGTGAATTTTTCTTTGCCCGTCGGCCTAGAAGTCTCTAAAGACACTAAATGAAAGTCAAGTAACATTTTCAGTTCTTGTTTTTGAAAGTATTTGAAGCCTTAATGAATGAGAAAAATTAGCATTTTGCATTTCTCTCCGGATTCCTACCCCCTATTCTCCCGGGCTCCTGCCCCCTGCCTCTCCCTACCATCAACAGATGGCTGAATGTTCAGGAGAGGAGTTGCCATATGGAGAGCATTGGTCAGTGTTCTCTCAGTTGGTGTTTTTACAGCATTGATGTTGTGGAAATCATCCATGGACAGTATCTAAAAGGATTTTTGCTGAGCCAAAATAGGAAAAAATGTACAATAGAAGAAGTTTTCTATTGGGAAATCCAGATAATAGTAATATGTAAACAAATATTAATGTTACAACGCTATAGAGTCTCAGGCTCTAAGGTAATGTGGTCAGAAATTATCTGGGTGGCCTTATAATCAGAAGATTGTTGTGTGAATACAGGGGGGATAGTCTATTTATAACTAAAAATGAAATTCACTTATTGAGTTGTAACTGAAAGTTGTTATTACCAAGGTTTTATGGTAGTTTTATTGTCTTGTATGCATGTATTTTTAATTACCCTTTTAACAGCTTTGTATTCCATGTCTTCTGCCATCTAAAGGTAATCAGATGTCATGTACTTCTTGTGGTTTTTTTAATAGCTAAATAGCTTTTTTTCTAAACTCTAACAGCTATGCAACTAGTTTAAAATAATTTTCACACTTTAGAGGCGCTAAAAGCAAAATACAGAACTGCAACAATTCGAAATTATGACACGAAACACAGAAACAATAATAAACATGAAAATTTAAAATTTTATTTTCGCCAGGCTCAAGCTTCCTGAAGTACAGTATAATTAAAATTGGATATTTTATGAGAAAACATACCTCGATGAATTCTTCCTCGAGTTGAGGCCAGATTTTGAACCCTTTTGGGGACTCAGTCCTACACCTGTTACACCAACGTGTCCAAGATTTATACGAAGTACTGCTTCGATTTCGGCCAACTTGGTCTATAATTCGGTGATGCCGAGTCAGGACAGGATGACCGTGATTACTTACGTGAGTGCCCCCAATCGAACAAGAGGACGAACACGAGCATGTCTTCCCGACGAATTTGATCGAAATGCCGTTGACATACCGATTCATACGGTTCAAGCCCATCAATTCAACAAACTTGAGAAGTTGATGTCCTCAGAAGACCGTTACAACAGCACAAAAGCTGCCTAGTTTTAGCCTTAGCGCACATCGTAACGTAAATTGCCACTGGCTCGCCGCTTGCGAGCATGAACTCTCACGAAACAACAACAATTTCACACCGTGTGCAATTTCAGTTTGGCTTTGGCACAATATATAATATTAACTGAGAACTATCCAACAAATGAGCGGAGTTTAAAAGCTAAGTTTACAGTGTGCGCTCTAAGTTTTGTATCTTTTTGACTGTCGATAAGACTCACTGCGAAAACAATGTAAAAGTTGCAGGCATTTTGTAGTTTTGTTAGGGTGTACCGCTGACCAGCAAAATACTGTATCGCGCCCCAAAAAACGTATATCCGCGGTGTCGGTTGTGCCTAAATCCTACCGCTCAGAAGGACAACGGACGAGTACTAGGAGCGAGTTTCCGAGTCGAGCAGTTTTCGGAAATTGTCGGCTATTCCAATATGGCGGATTATACCAGTCACATAAATATGCGAATTGCCAGTGGTAAAACTATGTTGATCAACAAGACAAGTACGTTTTTATTCACCTGACAAGTTAAGAATAATGTGTAGAGAGTAAAGCAGTGAGTTGTTCGGCAAATGCGGTATATTTCTTTAGATCTCTTCCCGTCTAGTTCGTAAACCGTAAATTTGTACGCCGGCTAACACATTACACTGTCGACGTCTTTGACTTATAATAGGCACAAACGCTTTTAAATACGTCGTTCCTTGAGGACGAATTTTTTTATTGATTCGACGGATCCCCGAATTCAAACTTCCTTTGCCTTGTCCCTCTGGCCGGTAGGATCTTGGAAATACTACCGTCCAGAGGGACAGCTTGTGTATAAGGTAATTGGACTTAAGACCAAGCACATTTTTATTTGTAGAATAGTTTGATACATTGCTATTTAGCCTCACACTACACTAGATTATCACTCTACAGTAATATTTCAGTTTTCTGTGATCTTGTCCCTCTGGCCGGTAGGATCTTGAAAATACTACCGGCCAGAGGGACAGCTTGTGTACAAGGTAATTGGACTTAAGTTCATGCACAGTTTTATTTGTACAATAGTTTGATACATTACTCTTCAGTTTTATGCTAGACTAGAATCACTCTACAGTTGAATCTTTTCAGTTTTCTGTGATCTTGTCCCTCTGGCTGGTAGGATCTTGAAAATATTACTACTGGCCAGAGGGACAGCTTGTGTATAAGGTAATTGGACTCAAGTCGATGCACAGTTTTATTTGTAGAATAGTTTGATACATTGCTCTTACTTTAGTCTTACACTTCACTAGACTATCACTCTACAGTAATATTTTCAGTTTTCTGTGATCTTGTCCCTCTGGCCGGTAGGATCTTGAAAATACTACTGGCCAGAGGGACAGCTTGTGTATATTAGGTAATTGGACTTAAGTCCATGCTCAGTTTTATTTGTAGAATAGTTTGATACATTGGTCTTTAGTCTTACACTACACTAGATTATCTCTCTACAGTAATATTTTCAGTTTTCTGTGATCTTGTCCCTCTGGCCGGTAGGATCTTGAAAATACTACCAGCCAGAAGGACAGCTTGTGTACAAGGTAATTGGACTTAAGTTCATGCACAGTTTTATTTGTACAATAGTTTGATACATTACTCTTCAGTTTTATGCTAGACTAGAATCACTCTACAGTTGAATCTTTTCAGTTTTCTGTGATCTTGTCCCTCTGGCTGGTAGGATCTTGAAAATATTACTACTGGCCAGAGGGACAGCTTGTGTATAAGGTAATTGGACTCAAGTCGATGCACAGTTTTATTTGTAGAATAGTTTGATACATTGCTCTTACTTTAGTCTTACACTTCACTAGACTATCACTCTACAGTAATATTTTCAGTTTTCTGTGATCTTGTCCCTCTGGCCGGTAGGATCTTGAAAATACTACTGGCCAGAGGGACAGCTTGTGTATAAGGTAATTGGACTCAAGTCGATGCACAGTTTTATTTGTAGAATAGTTTGATACATTGGTCTTTAGTCTTACACTACACTAGATTATCTCTCTACAGTAATATTTTCAGTTTTCTGTGATCTTGTCCCTCTGGCCGGTAGGATCTTGGAAATACAGTCTACTGCCCAGAGGGACAGCTTGTGTATAAGGTAATTGGACTCAAGTCCATGCACAGTTTTATTTGTACAATAGTTTGATAATTGCTCTTATTGCTTAAGTCATAAAGCAGGCTAGAATATTGAGGATTCCCATTTATATGAAAGTTATCAGACACTTGATGCCTTAATAAAATTTATTTTGCATTCTTTCCAAGTGAAACAGAGTGCCAGACTGTATTAGGACACATTTCTGACATGTCCAGTGGGCTCAAGTATATACATCAATATTTAATATATTATTTTGTGACTTACATACTCTGTGTAAGGATAGAGGAATCTCTTCAGGATTGTTAAACTTATAGAGTTGGATACTGTTCCTTAGCATTGTAAGACTATCTGTTTATGGAATAAACACAAATTAAAGTAATGAAAATGTCCTTCTATTGTCTTTTTGTGGTGAATGGTGTTCACCTTTAAACAAAATAGGTTTAAGGAAATCCTTTATTTAACCAAAATGTATTGCTTAAAGGGCACTGACCTGAAATACTCACAAAGCCACTCTCATTGCAAAATGTCTAGTCTATTTCCCTCATGTTTATTAAGCCTGTATCCCTCAAAGGATAAGTCACTTCTAAAATGAGGCTTTCTAAATAACAAATGTTAATAAGTGTAAATAGTTAATAAGTGTAACCCCAGTTACCCTAAAAATTCATCAGATTGAATAGTTTGCTGAGTTTGCATATTTGTGCACCCATGAGTAAAATGAGGGGGGCGGGAGCCCCAGAAGAATAGGGGGCAGGAGGCAGGAGAGGAAAGGGTGGGAAGTGGGAGTTCCATGAAGGCGGGAATCATTTATTTAAAAGCATTAAAATCCTTTCAAAAACAAGAACCCAAATGCTTTTTGACTTACATTTAGCTTATCTTGAGACTTCTGGACTGAAGGAAAAATTAAAAGACGCGAAGAGCTAGAGGAGCAAGCCTGAAAACAAAGCAAAAAAGGAAAAAAAAGCTAAAGGATTGCGCAGCTAAATGATAAGTATGTGTTTTGAGTGTCCTTATTTACAGGGGACGGGGCAAAATGGAGGAGGGTGGGAGTCAAGAGATAAAGGTATGGGAAGCAGGAGAACTGGGAGGTTCTGACCCCCTTTCACGCCCCTCTCCCACCCCCAAAAAGAAATTGTTAAACAGCTTAATTGGACGTGATTAAATTTTTTAGTCCACACAAAACAATTATATATAAATGGAACAAATAGAACTACAGTTGCATTAGAAAGCTTATAGGGGTCCTTATGATGAAGGTAACAGAGCTAATAATCTCCCATCCCCAGTAACTAGTCTCAGACAATGTAAATGGCATGTGATGAAATTGGCATGAAATAGGCAGAAAATTCAAGTGACAAAGACTGGTGGCCATGTTGGGTGACAAGAACAATAAACTAAGCTAATTCTTTTGTTAATGGTCATCCAACATGGCAGCGATGGCGTCAGATATATGCCAGTTAGTTAGATTTATGGTAATATAAATGTGCCAGGCTCTTTGACTGCACTAAGTCCACACAAACTCGGGCTCTTTTGACTGAACATTTTCTTACACATTTTAATTGAATCCCTACACATAGGATACACCTAAGCAAAAGAATGATTATGATTGTGGTGTCCTTGTCTGTATGGTAAGCTCTGCAAATACCATAGTCTATCAATTACCATGTCTCTATAAATAATCAGCTTGGCTTGAGTTAATTCAAATCAAAGTGTTCATCTTTACCTGAACTGATCACTTGTGCTAGTGATACATTTTAAATTCTTTGGTATCATCTATATTTAGTTTCCAGAGCATCTCAGCAGGGGAGAAACTCCTAATTTCAACCAGGTATTTTGAATCAAAAGCAAGTATCAACACTTCTCATCACATGACAAAGTAATGGAAAATCAATTTAAACCAAACAACATGGATACCAACTACACATCTCCTATTCATAACACTTTCTTGCAGAAATTCACTTTGTCTTATTTTCCAGGATGACATTCCCTCTCTCCATGAAGTGATGAAAATGCAGATCTTAAAGCAAAAGCTACCAAACTGAAGGAATGTACATTCAAAAGAACTCAAAAGTTCTCATCAATAGTAAAATATTGATTTTATTGCAACAGAGCATGAATTGACTTTTACAGACACCATGAACTTCAGTCCAATTAACTTATACACAAGCTGGCCTTCTGGCCGGTAGTATTTTCAAGATCCTACCGGCTAGAGGGACAAGATCACAGGAAACTAAAAATATTACTGTAGAGTGATTCTAGTGTAGTGTAAGACTAAAGGCCAATGTATCAAGCTATTGTACAAATAAAACTGCGCATGGACTTGAATCCAATTACCTTATACACAAGCAGCTGTCCCTCAGGCCAGTAGTATTTTCAAGATTCTACCGGCCAGAGGGACAAGATCACAGAAAACTGAAAATATTACTGTAGAGAGATAATCTAGTGTAGTGTAAGACTAAAGACCAATGTATCTAACTATTCTACAAATAAAACTGAGCATGGACTTAAGTCCAATCACCTTATACACAAGCTGTCCCTCTGGCCAGTAGTATTTTCAAGATCCTACCGGCCAGAGGGACAAGATCACAGAAAACTGAAAATATTACTGTAGAGTGATAGTCTAGTGAAGTGTAAGACTAAAGTAAGAGCAATGTATCAAACTATTCTACAAATAAAACTGTGCATCGACTTGAGTCCAATTACCTTATACACAAGCTGTCCCTCTGGCCGGTAGTAGTATTTTCAAGATCCTACCAACCAGAGGGACAAGATCACAGAAAACTGAAAAGATTCAACTGTAGAGTGATTCTAGTCTAGCATAAAACTGAAGAGTAATGTATCAAACTATTGTACAAATAAAACTGTGCATGAACTTAAGTCCAATTACCTTGTACACAAGCTGTCCCTCTGGCCGGTAGTATTTTCAAGATCCTACCGGCCAGAGGGACAAGATCACAGAAAACTGAAATATTACTGTAGAGTGATAATCTAGTGTAGTGTAAGGCTAAATAGCAATGTATCAAACTATTCTACAAATAAAAATGTGCTTGGTCTTAAGTCCAATTACCTTATACACAAGCTGTCCCTCTGGACGGTAGTATTTCCAAGATCCTACTGGCCAGAGGGACAAGGCAAAGGAAGTTTGAATTCGGGGATCCGTCGAATCAATAAAAAAATTCGTCCTCAAGGAACGACGTATTTAAAAGCGTTTGTGCCTATTATAAGTCAAAGACGTCGACAGTGTAATGTGTTAGCCGGCGTACAAATTTACGGTTTACGAACTAGACGGGAAGAGATCTAAAGAAATATAATAATAATAATAATAATAATAATAATAATAATAATAATAATAATAATAATAATAATAATGGCATTTCGGGCAGTATATCCACAGGGTGGCTCTTCGCCTGCCCGATGCTAACTAAATTTACAATTGTAAAAAGATTAAAAGATATCTAAGAATTTATATCTATATGTAAACGAGATAAAATTGTGTTTTAAGATATGCTAAAATAAATAAATGAATAAATAAATAATTAAAATTATGCCAGGTGTTCTAAAGCTCTCTTATATACAGCATTTGCCGAACAACTCACTGC
>NW_028301576.1:3712500-3772500 GCF_042242905.1 Orbicella faveolata | reverse complement strand
TAAAATTAACGCAGTCAGTTCAAAGTGATAAAATGAGTTCCAAGGGCCTGAACGAACAGTATTTAAAATAATGTAAATAATAGAAAATGGCAGCCAACTCAATAAAGACACGAGCGCAATGATCAGCAAAGTAGTCGTTAGTTTTCGTTCTCTCAGACTGGCTGCACCATGATGACGAGGATGACGACTGCAGCGAACTTTTATGAAGATGCAACCACAAGAGACACAAATAGCAAAAAGAGAAGCGAAATGATGTAAGTAGTAGAGCGCTAATGCTGTGTTGAAATCAAAGTTTCCTGGGTAGAAGTAAAGACGTGCTTGGATATATTCCCTCGATATTGTCGCTATCCAAATGGCAGCGATCATTACTCCATAAACCCATTTCTTAAGGAGGCGATGTCTGAATGGAAGAAGGCTCGCGTGTAACCGTTCTAGGGAGATAACAGCTAGATTGATTAGGGAGGCCAGCGGGAAGAACAATCGTACGCTTAATATTAGATAACTTGGCCAAGAGAGATACGGGATGTTATCCACGAAAATACAGTGGAGCATTTCGTAATAGACATGCAAAGGCCCTGAAACTGCCCCAACTAAGAGATCGACTATCGTCAAATGGATGATCAAGTATGTACTCCGGCGCTGTAGCTGACGCTGCTTCACAAATACAATAATGGTGATGATGTTTAGAATGACTGTGGCCAGACATTCAAGGATGATCACAGCAAGCCATGGAATGCATCCTGAGGTAAGAAGGCCAGCCATCGTCTTGTCGTGGCTGGAGTTTGAAGTACTGTTGTTGTTACTAATATTTGTAGTCATTATTGCTCCTTCTGACGTTTTCCAAAAAAAGATAACCTAAAAAATGAGGGGATAAAGTTGCATGTAATTATAAGATATCAAAGAACTCATGCAACGAAGCAAGACTTGTTTTTTCTGGCGTTGCTTTTGCTTTGTGAAGATCGCAGAGTCAAAATCCTTTCAAGTCTAGTAACTCACTATTAAATCTGTGGGGAGGATGCCACGTCCGCGTCAGCTGGTTTTCATACAGGTCTTCTATTCTGGTCGATCGAATTGGAATTTGGATATGTTGGTTTATATGGAGAGTTTTTCTCCCACGAACCCGGAGAAAAGCCCTCAAGGCAAGAACCAACAACAAAATCAACCCACATATGGCATGCAATGGGCCGGAATCAAAGCCGGGCTACATTCATAGGAGGCGAGCGCTCTCAACACTGCGTCATCCTTGTTCCCCTAAAGCGACAGTAAGCGATACGAAACTATTCTATTAAAGGAACTCAGTCACTGTATTCTAAGGTATTTTGTTACGTACAAAATTACCTTTAAATTGAAGGAAACCTGAAAATAATAGTTTACTAAGATAGAAAAACACCAAAAAGCTAGTAATTGACCATAAAGGAACAAGGATAGTTAAGGATGGAAAAGATTGACTCGGATTACAAACGACGAACTTGAAAAATTCCGGCTAAACTTTTCAAAATGTGAAAACCGTGACGTAGCTCCTTTAAACAACATATTCCCTTCGAACATTTACTGGCAAGATTTTCTTTCACTTTGATCACCTTAGTCATGATCGTCTCTCCATAGTAAGTTATAGTTGCCTTAATATACTAACCTTAGACTTACCTTCAGAATGAAATCCACAGACTAACCATCGTGAGAATGTTCCGTTCAGTATTTAAAAATATAGAAAACACGCAATACTGAAAACAGGGATCACTTTGCAGTTGGTTTTGAAATTATATCGCAACTGAAATAACCCACATCTCAAACAAACCGCTAGACGGATGCAATATGACAGCTCGTAATGGAACTTCCAAAAGCAAACATTTGACAGATACCAATTGCAACTGCTAAGTGTCATGAATAATCGTAACAGATGAAAGTTTTTCGTTATGACGCAATCAAAATCTTCACGTACTGACAATTAATGTTCTCGGCAGCTATGATTCTATTGACACTTCATTTCCGCTGTCCATTTTCCATGTCCGGTTTGTAATGTATCATCTCCAGCATTACGCATATGAGTACCCTAAGTATCATTGATTCTTCTTTTCAAGAACTTCTCTATTATCATATTATTGTCACATCAAGTTGCAAGTTACTTTTATGTTACAAATACTATTGTATTTGCTACTGTTTTCTGTGTCATCCAGGGTACGACAACAAAGACGAGCAAGGGAGCCTCTGCTCCTGGATAGTAATTTATATACACAGGCCTTATCAGGCCATTTCCGAGTTGCAAAAACGAGCGAAACGAGATCTTACTAGGTCTCGTAAACTTGCAGTTAAAACACATTTTAATATAAATGGTTTCACTCAAAGAATCGTTTTCACACAAATTAAAAGAGCAACTCAGAAATGACCCACTGTCAAGCGCCATTCAAATCTGACATTTTGAATCTCTCTGAGAAGACTGAGAATGATTAATTCATCTTTGTCATTCGCTGATGGCCTGAATTTGCGACTAATTTTTACATCAACTACAACTCAGCCTGAATCTTCTGTTACTAAGTTAAGGGAAAAGCAATTCCCTTGTTCCAAGTCCGACTCTTTCTTAATGAAACCTTCATATCGGACCTGTTTAGTCAGTGTTCTTACAAAAACGATTTAGATGGAAGACTTTTAAACAACCCCGACTGTATATCCCGTTGCTTTTGTCGCAAGATTGCAAAATAATAACAGCAAAGCCGCGGAAAGAGTTAGAAGGTTTGTCGTTAATGCAGTGGCCCAAAGCTATTTGGAATCTTTGGGAAACAACAATAACGGCAACGGTAAATGGCTATCTAACCTTCCATCCCTCTCTGTATTAAAAGAGACGCCGGCGCCTGATCACATGCAGGGTACGGCAAAGGCAACTGGAACATCAGGAACAAAAAGGGGGAGCCTGGGCCCGCCGGAATTTTCATGCAGTTCAAATATCCAACTAAAGTTCCAGGCATAAATAATCCAGAATACTGATCCCTGTTTCCAAACAACCTATCAAGAGATTGTCCATGTCAAAACAAACAAACAAACAAAACAAAAAGACTTTATTTAACGAGGGTAACATAATTTACTGGTTGCCCAGTAGTTTACAATATGGCCCTCCCTATGTCAAGCTTGTGTGCTAAACAAACGATTTTCATTTACCCTTTTTGATACAAAAATGGTTTCCTGCTTTTGAGTCTTGGAAAATAACTACCTTAGATATTACACTGGGCTCCTAGAAAAGATTCGTTTAATTCTCTTGAGCATATGACTGAAAAAATTGGTCGAGAAACGATATAACCTTGTACAAAACAACCAGAAATGAGAGCGAAATTAGTAAGGAAGGTCATAGGAAACAAATTAAACAAATAATCCAAAGGGAACTGTTAACTACTCCAGTTGGCAAAAGTTTTATTCTTTGAACACACGTACACTACTAATGAATGATGTCCAGCTAAACTCGCGAGTTTTCAGTTAAACTTATGTAAATCTTGGAAAGTTCCAGAAGCGTCTCTGCATATATTTGGGTTTGCGGGACAATGCAGACTAATTATCAAACACTCTACATTACGACTGTACCTGAAAGGTGACAGAATGAAAAGACTTACATAAACCGGCTGATAATGTAACAGGAAAAAAAGTTTAGAACATTCCCTAGAGCAGGTGTGAGGAAGTCTTAGCTAAAGACCACATTATTTAAATTAGTTGCATTGTTTGCTTGGTAAATGATAATAATCTCCTAAACAAGGCTGGAAAAATGTTTTCTGCGTGATTCATATTGTGTGTCAATTGAGACAATTGGGGCTTGACTGAAGAGAATTTCAAAGGATTAAAAATTCGAGATTTTGAACCTTTCCGAGAAACAGGAGAAAGGAAGTTGTAGCTAAAATAAAAATTTCGCAAATTTGTTGCATTGTTTAGGAGCTAAATATAAATGGACCGAGTTGAATCACTTCATTGAAGGTTTCAACCCGTTTTGAAGGTGCTTCAGTGAGAGGAAAAACTTAGGCAACAAATATATTTTGACGTGGTAACTATATTCAAAGAACACTGAATAGCTAAAAGCACCTCACAACTTAATCATGAATATGGGATCTTTTCGAAAGTAAGAAACAACATATAACGAGTTGTTAGGAATTAATGGGCAAAATATGAAGACTGATCTCTGGCCTCTAATCAAGTATTTAGGGCAGGTTTGCTAAAGCAGGAGGTAAATATGGCAACATTGAATTAGATTTAAATGATGCTGCGAAAGTCAAAAAAATTTTCAGAATAGGTTTTATATCAGCTGCCAGCTGCAAGTTTTCAATCAGTTTAGAAACAGGAAGTTAGACCTATTTATCACCCAACGGCTCTTGGTTTTCCGTCATCATATATAAACTCAAAGTTGCGAAGTCTCCCGGTTTAGTCCATCAAGGAATTTTATTAATTACCTCTGTATATGTTTTATCACAGTGGCCGTTTTCACACTAGGGACGGATAATCCGTCTAAGACGGGTTATCCGTCTCTAGTGTGAAAGCTGCGAATGTTTATTAAAACTTAAACATGCCTTAAGGACATTTAACGGGCCCATTCAATATTCTGTGGTCCAAGTACGTTTCTTAATTACCGATAATTGTGACTTCTCGTGTGCATTCACGCGGCGGTTTGACTGCGGTCCAAAGTTAATGATTCCATAAGGCAGTTAAAGTGTGATTTTTCAACGAAAAAAAGGGAAAAGAAGATCCTCTCATCAAAACTGTCCGAGCCTTAAACGACCTAGTGTATCTTGACCATCTCTGACTCAACTACACGCAGGTTAGAGGTTTTGAAATTTTATTAATTTAAGATTTAAGGCATACTGCGACAGAATCAAAGATTTTTGGCGAAGCCTAAATTATGCCATTATATCCACCAGAAAAATTCCATTACATCAGTCTGAATTATTTTCCCCAAAATTACTGTGGGGATCGAAAGGAACAAGCTTTTGTCTTTTAAAACCCGGATTTTTGACCATTTATTTTGTGTAAGAAACAAAGGATGGACAAGGATTGCTCAAATTGCTGCTAACATATATTTTGATGTCGGCTCTGCAAGATTTGGAACTTTTTTTACTGGCCTAGATTACGCGAAGCCTTTTGACAAAACTCGGTTATTATCGGTTTTGCGGAAGATAAATCGATATTCAACCAAACGAAGTGTGCTGCAATTTGTCTCAGATGAAGATATACTAAAGAATATAAGAGAAATTACTTTTTCGAATGTTGGCATCAAATGTTTGACCGTTGGTAACATTAGCTCTTCAAAACCGAAGGAAGTCTTCCACTCTTCAGTTTATTCGCTTCCACTTTTTTTTTGAATAACATGCGGAAGGGAACTGGTCCAGTGCTAAGCAGGCAGTGGTAATATATATCAGTGAGGAACAAATTTTGTTTTCACGTCGCTGTAAACTGTCCGATATCTGAAAACACGAAATAATTACAGTGAAACTTCCATTAAGCGGACACCCTCGAGACCTTCTCAAGTGTCTGCTTAATAGAGGGTGTCCGCTTGATAAAGGTTTATAACAGTTGCGCAATGTTTGGTAACAATTAAAATTCAAGACCATTCAACTGTTCCTCTGTACTGTTATTAAGTTCCAGGTTGTTAACGAGGCTATCCAGGGTTCGGGTTAATCAGCTTTCATTATCAACTTTAATTTGTTTGTAAAAGTGCCCTTTCGATACGGCAACGATAATACGGGTTCATGTAATTGTCTATTTAATCGACTATTTGAAGGACGTAATCCAATGCCACATTGTTAATTCAGTTCGGTGTCCGCTTATTAGAGGTTTTTAACAATGGAAATTAGCCAAATACGATATATTTTAGTGTCCTCGTCCGCTTAATAGGGGTTCATTATAAAGGGAAAATCGGACGTTAATTTTGGGACCAGGCTAACTGTCCGCTTAATAGGGGATGTCCGCTTAATTGGGGTCCGCTTAATAGAGGTTTCACTGTAAAATGCCGAGCCCCGTGTGATCTGTTGGTGGGACTCAGCCTGAGTCAGTCAGGGTTTTCTTACTCGCAGGGTAGGAGGTGGAAGCATCTGGCAAAGAAAAGCCTGACACAAGAGTCTTTACTGCAGTCTTCCACCTCCTCATAGCGTGACAAGCGTCAGTGTACGTATTAACCAATCAGAATCATTTCCGGCTGTCATGTCTACTCCATGCATCACAGATCACAACAGCGGGAATTTGAGCAAATAATCCAGTTTTAATTTTTCCGTGTTTGTAATGGTTTCCGACAATATTTGCACTATTTGCCTTAAAACTTTTCACACAGAGTATGGAAAGTGTGTCGTCACAGTACCGCTGTTTCCTGAAGCTTCTAACAAAGAGTTTTCTAATGTTTTTTTGTGTGAAAAACCTGTCATTCTTGTGGAATTATTGCTCGAGTTGAGAATTGTTGTCATTCAAGATAGTGAGGACGGCAAAAGGTCTGTTTGCAAAATATGCGCTAGGAAAATAGTGAATGTTCACGGAGATACGGGAGGCATTGGCAGGTGGTAGGGCAATCGACGAGACGAACGAAAGCGCTCCATGAACTCCTTCAAGAGCCAGTCCTAGGGGAAGAATGCTACATTATTTCTACCAATAGAACACCGCTTTATATAGTGAACAATGTGCCGTGAGGTTAATTCAGGCAACATGAAACAGCGAAACAGTTTTACTTCTTAGTAATTCGACCGGCTGGAATTGAAATCGGTGATACTTCAATACGCTGGATATATGTAAATATATTTTGTTTGACCAGCGATCCCCAACTGGCGTGACTCCAAAGGCGAAGCGGCAAAAAAAAGCACTTGTGAAAATGAAGCTGAAGGAGCTCAGCGAAGACCCTCAACAAAGAGAGTTCTGTTTTCTGACCAATACTCTGAGCTTGACGATGAAGTAACAAGCCTGATGAATATCCCGACAGAAAAGAATTTACCACCAATCAAAAAGCCTTCACTTCCGGTAGTGTGACGTTTGTTGCATTGTGTATTATCCAATCAGCGTAACATCCAGATTTTAGATGTTCGACATAAGCCAATTAAAACGTTTATGTCAGGCCTTTCCCTGCAATTTCCCTCTACCCCTACCCTCTTGCTAAGAAAGGCCTGACACTCAGGTTAGTAAGACTAAGTATTTTATGCAATTCTTTATAGAAATAGGGAAACAGCTGCAAAATTGGACTTTTGCCTCTCGAATCTGATGTCTCGTTAATAGAAATCGTTTAAGCTGCTAAAACGTTGAGACTAGTTAAACCAAATTAAATAAAGTCAATGAAAGCATTACCAACCACTGTCTGAAGTAAAAACGCGACAATACATTCTAAAATCGCATCATTTAAAATCGTGTTATATGGTGTCAAAAGGTTAATTTTTTTCTACTTAACCAGCATTTTCTTTTCGCAGAGTGACTGTTTTCTACTGCCGGAGTTGCCACTAAAACCACTAATCAGGAATTGAAATTTCCTATATATTCACAAGGTAAGGAACACTTTCTAAGCATTTTTCTGATAATTTATGATTATAGTTTTATCCTCTCAGCTGGTTAAAAAAGACATGCGCAATGCTATTTAAGAAATAGAAAACATGTACCGTGTTTCTATCGAGTTTTAGTAGAATTCTACTAACGTTCTATCACGAATGCCGTTCTCTGATTGGCTACACTACTCACAATCTATTTAAACAATAGAGTGTTTCTGTCGAGAAACTATCGGCTGATAGTTGCCCCTGGGAAATTTGATGTTCTTAAAACAAATATTTGCCCGAGAAGCGAAGTTTCGAGGGCAAATATGCTAGTTTTAAAAACATCAAATTTCCAAGGGGCAACTATCAGACCGATAGTTCGAGACGTAAACCCTCTATTGTCTTTGTTGTTCACCACTAAATTTTCTTTCGCGCGCCAGTTCAAATATCATATTGAATTTTTCAACTTTTTTTAGATGAAAGCCGTGAAAGCCAAATGTAAAATTTGAAAAAGAAAACAAACAAAAACCCTTTTCATACAATTTCAATTGTTTACTTTCTATATGCCCGCTTGTTTACAGAAATATTTTCACGGAGGAGTACTATCCATCCGGGTATTTTCCTCGGACGGGCACCATGGGCTGATAGGGCGCTTTCCATTCGACCAAAAATTCCGGTAAGAATTTCCGGAAATTTCCATGGGCGAATGGTACAGACTTTTCCAGTGTGGAAAACGACAAGCCGCACAGTTTTGTTCGCTTGGAATTTTTCAATAACTTCGAGGTTTAAATCGCAAATGTAGAACCAAACAGAACACTAATATGTCGACATCGTGACTTTTTATAGAGCACAACAGCAGGGGCCTTATACAAACCACAACGGCAGTGAAAAAGTCGCAAAACAAAGGGTTTAATGAGTCGTATAATGGTTCTGCACGCGTTATAAATCTTTGTACATTTCCTAGCCAGCCTACGCAAAACAAACAAGTACACTAAGGGGGAATTATTTTTATAAAATGTTTTCTTTACGAATTTAGCTGCAGCTAGTATTTATCGACATATAAGTGGAATGATTCTAAAGTATTTCCACTTTCGAATACGCGTCGCGGTCATCCTTGCGTGAGATGTCCATCTCGCTGTGATCGCGGCCAAAAGAACTAGCGCTGAATGGAAAATCGAGAATTTGCATAATTTCCGAAAAAAAATAAAGACAACCTCGTGAGGTATACCCAAATTTTCGAACATATTTTCCCGGAGATTTCCGTTCCATTTGATTTTCATCCCGGAATTTCCAGAATTTTGGGTTGAATGGTTCGCTTTTCGGAAATTCAACAATTTGCGGATTTCCTGGGTCCTTTACCGGGAAATTTCCGTACCATTTGCCCTCGTTTCGAAAATTTCGGAAATTTTGGTCGAATGGAAAGCGCCCACAGTGTCTCTCCGCGGATGAACACTATCGCGTAACGTGATCAATTTAAACCAATAAGAATCGGAGAAAATTTAGTGGTGAACTATAATCTGTGATAGATAGTGAGTAGCGTAGCAGTGTGCCATTGTTAACAAACTGACGGCCGCTTCTTGGCGTTTTCGAAGTGTCTGTGAAGAGGATTTAGATAAAGTTTTGAACGACTAGTAGATTTATACTAAAACAATTAGATTATTCGCTCTCGATTTCTATCGTGTGATAGTGACTCGGGCTGCACCCTCGTCAGCTATCACGCGCTAGAAATCTCGAGCTCATAATCTAATTGTTTAATAGAAACACGAGTGGAAGTTTGGGAGAACGAGAAATGCCCTGGGAACAAGAGCCGCAGGCGAGTGTTTCCACAGCTTTTGCGAGTTCTCCCAATCTTTCACAAGTGTTTCTATAACTCGATAGAAACACGGAGAACATGTTTTCTATTTCTTTTAGAAAACACCGCGACGAAAAAAAGGGAAACAACTTGTTTACTTTGATCATCAGAATGTAAATTCTCTCTGCTTGCGCCATCATTACGTCAACAGCTCGTGCTAGTTCGTTCTGTGTTTCTATCGAGTTATAGAAACACGATTTTTAACCAATCAGCGCGCGTATTTTCTTATAATGTGTAGATTTAGGCCAGCCTAAAAGCGTAGCTCTTGGGCCAGGTTGTTCAGAGGCCGATTAAGCTAACCCAGGAAAAGGAAGAATTTTGATTTGAGTTTTGTAACTTTGCGGTGAGGTTTTCTGTATATTGTTTGGCCTTCTGATTTGAGTTTTAATAATCACCATATACACAAAACAAAGTAGCAGAATATTTACTCTATACATTTGTATAGAGGAAAAAGTTATAATTCGGTTAACTTTTAATCCTGAGTTAGAAAGTGAAGAATGATCATTTTTTTCAGGCTTCTTCTTTCCAATTGCTTAAATTGGCGCTAATTCGAGGTTGGGCGCTTATTTGAATAAATACGCTACTTTTACTTCTTTGTTTTATATTTATACTAATGCAAAACTTTTATCTTCACTTTTAAGCTTAATTGATAATGAGCAAAGTTCGGTCGAGACGTCGCGCGACCGTTAGTTTTTACTTCAAAATCAGTTGAAAATTTCAAAACCGTGGATAGTGTTCAAAACCGTGGATAGTGATAGTGTTCAGTTTACAGTTTTGTATTAGCTGCCACGTTTTCGCTGTTTTAACTCAAACTAAATAAGCTGTGAGTTTTATTTTGGGTCACAATTTATTTCTCCAGCAGCTCAGTGGTTAGAGCGTCCGGCTAGATCACGGAGGGTCGAGAGTTCAAATCTTATCTGGTATTCGGATTTTTTGCCTATTTGAAGTCATTTCTACATTTAATAAAATTTATTTTGGTGACTGTTTTCGAAGGCGTTTTGGAAATAAAATTGATTACTGCTTAGTTTGATGATATTTTATTTCCTAGTGCTATGATAATTGCTCCATCAGAAAGTTTTATACTAAATGCGAACTTAACGTTGATTGAAACATTTCATTATTAAGAAACGTGTTTACTGTGTTGCGTTGGTGCAGATTTGAACAGCCTACGACACGTTTACTTTTTCATCCCACTCGAATTTTGAAGGATGTTTAGGTGCTTAACAGAAGCAATATTATTCCACAGTAACTGAAATTTGAGAAAACAATCAATTGAAACACGTGCGGAAATTTTCTCAACCTATCAGAATCATCAAACGAATTTCGAACACGCGATTGTTGATTTAAGTGAAAAAAAATTTTGTCCTTAAACTTAATTCGACGCGATGTAAAAAGCTATTCATTAAAAAATGAAATAATAAATATTTTGTTTTCTTCATATAGCCTCGGTTACAATTTTTGTCTGGCAGTGGCCTTGTTCAAACGATTGTACTTGCATTTTTCTATGCAATGAAGTTCGACTGACACCTCTATTTAGATCGAGGGGGACCTTTTGAGGCCCACACCAAATTTGAAACTTTAAAAGCATCAAAATCAAACTCCAGATTTGGTAACCTTTCCATAAAATTGGTTAGCAACAACTTTTGGTATAATATGTCATCGGTAAAGGATCTTGGTGTTTTCATAGCTACTTTTGCCGATTTGGTCGATTTTGACTATTTTACTCCAAATTCCTAACGTTTCATAAAGATCATGAAATCCTTGATGACGGACTAAGATCGCAGCTCTTTAAAAAATGATGGCGTCATTTTATGCTATGGTAGGTCGTCGTCCCATGTCATGGACCTCGAAGGAAATATGTTTGGACTTCCAAAAAGTCCTCCAAGCCTTTTTGCATTAACTTTCGATATTTGGGGATTGCACAAATTGCTGAAAACATACAAAAAAGGCCAATTAAAAGCAACAACAGACATATTGAAAACTGTTTTTGAAAATCCAAAATGACTTCCTGCATATTGCTGTAAGCTTTGAATCCCTGTTAATTTCATGTCTTCTACACTTAGTAAAAGAACCTGACAAAACAAAGTCACTTCCTTCCACAGGCAGACGAGTAATTACTTCTAACAGCAACAAGAGAAAGACAGAGCTCTGAGATGTCTTCACCCGAGTGCATAACCTGGATGACTGTAGGCTTAGCCGAGTCTGTTGCCATAGTAACACTCAACCTCTGTACGATAATTGTTTTTATAAGGAACCGCAATCTCCGCAAACGTAGCACGTACCTGATGATAAATTTGACAGTTACAGATTTGTTGGTTGGAGGAGCTGGCGTCTATGTTCTGTTCTATTGGTTTGGAGTAATCTGTAATGTATGGAAGGGGCATCTAAATGTACATTTGGTAGATTATATAGTAACCAGACTACTTATTGTTTTACCTGGTTTGTCTTTATTAAACATAGCCATTATTGCTTTAGAGCGGGCGTATGCGACATTTCGGCCTTTGAGGTATCGCCTGCTAAAAAAATGGGTGTATGGCCTATTAATTACCTTTGTTTGGGTTTTTATGGTATCATTTACTTCGGTAAATATTAGGTATTTCGGTACATCTGAATATGGAGTTCTTAATCTTTACTTAAAGATTTCATTTAACTTGTTTCTACTTTTGATCATTTGTGTTTCTTACTCATCCATTGTTATTAAAGTCCGTTGTGGAGCGCAGCCTCAACACCATGGTGCAGCCAGTAGGGAAAGAAAACTGACCATGACATTGTTAATTGTGACTGTTGCATCTCTTCTGCTGAACCTACCAGCTGTTATGTTCGCTTTTCTTCTTTATAACGGTAAATTTAAAAAGTCCTTTTCTGAGTGTATTAATATAACAGGTGCACTTTGGGTTTTAATTTATGCAAACTCTCTTGTCAATCCTATATTATACGCTATCCGCATGCCAGAATACAGACCAGCTATAGCTGCACTCTTTCGCAAAAAAACTACACTCCGTTACCGTGAAAGGCGAGCTGTAGATTTACCTCTTCGTGACTTGTAATACATTATGAAGCGCCATTGCGTTTTTCTAATAAATAGTAACAATAATAAAAACAACAATAATAATAATGATGATAACAACAACAATGATAATAATAATAATAATAGCAATAGCAATAACAATAACAACAACAACAACAACAATAACAATAACAATAACAATAACAATAACAATAACAATAACAATAACAATAACAATAACAATAACAATAACAATAACAATAACAATAACAATAACAATAACAATAACAATAACAATAACAATAACAATAACAATAACAATAACAATAACAATAACAATAACAATAACAATAACAATAACAATAACAATAACAATAACAATAACAATAACAATAACAATAACAATAACAATAACAATAACAATAACAATAACAATAACAATAACAATAACAATAACAATAACAATAACAATAACAATAACAATAACAATAACAATAACAATAACAATAACAATAACAATAACAATAACAATAACAATAACAATAACAATAACAATAACAATAACAATAACAATAACAATAACAATAACAATAACAATAACAATAACAATAACAATAACAATAACAATAACAATAACAATAACAATAACAATAACAATAACAATAACAATAACAATAACAATAGCAATAGCAATAGCAATAGCAATAACAATAACAATAACAATAACAATAACATTAACAATAACAATAACATTAACAATAACATTAACAATAGCAATAGCAATAGGAATAGCAATAACAATAGCAATAGCAATTGCAAGATTGTTTGGGGAAACGGAAACTGTGGGATAACTTTACACGGTTTGGCTCCAGAATATCTAAGTTCTAAATTCGAGAGGCGAGAAACCGCAAATAACCTGAGGGAATATGCGAACAAACTGTTTCATTGCCGCGCACAAACTATTATAAAAATAGCTTTAGCTATAGTGGCGCCATTCTTTGGAACAGCCTTTCTTGCGACTTAAGGAAAGCAGAGTCCCTGAGGCAATTTAAACGCCAACTCAAATGAGATGTCTAAGGCACGGCATTCGTGGAAAGCAGCTGTTTTGTTTAATTATTCCCATTATATTAGATATTAGGTATTAAATATATATTAGATTTTTAAGCTGACGAATTGTTAAACCGTGTTTAAATAAAGATTAATAAATAAATTAAATAAATAACACAACAACCGATGCTTTATTGTCTAAATTCCTAGTATAATATATAGTAGGTGACTAAAACCTATGTCATAATTTTTTCATCGTATAGTAATCATTCGAATGTTAGTCATCAGAACCACTTGCCTTAGACATGTTTTCCGTTTTTCTTTTTTTCTTTTGGAAGGGGAAAAGTCAAACACTGCTAACAAATAAATAAACAGACAAACCAACCAACCAACTTACAAACAAACAAACTCAGTCATAACTTTTTTCTGGCCAAGGCCCTGGTCATGTTATAATATCTTGTGTGCGATTATATCCACTATTTCCTGTACTCAACATTTTTAATGATGCCAGGTTAATATCGGGGCAAAAGGTTTGTCCATGATTTGATTGAGTGAATTACTGAGGCGCCTTGATGACAGAGCATCTCGTAATTGACAACCTCTTTAATTTGTGTTCTTTATTGAGTAACAACTGAATAAGGAGTTTACAAAACGAGAAATTACGAGCTGAGAGTTTCCGGTTCGGAACTTCGTCCCAGAATGCTTTTCCCTTCGAAGATGGGAAGGACTGGAAAGGAGACACGAGTAGAACAAAGAACTTTGTCACGCAAACTGCATGTCACGCATAGATTACTTTATCCATGATATATCATCCATGTCAAGGGACGAATAGCAGAATCTACTCACCTACTCAACAGCCTTCTCCCATCCTTCCTATTTTTTGAAGAGTAAAGGGTCGTTAAGTGCCCTTAGTTAAAATATGTCATCATACATTTTTATGTACATTCATCTTTAACTATGGTTAATGCCGTAAAAGTATAAGATAAATAAAAATATACTGCTGTACCGACAAAGACGACAAATACAGGACACGTTATGGGCGTGCAATCAGACGTCCCAAGAGACTGTAGCACATTTAAATTATATGCGAGTGAATGTGGGGTTAGTTGTTGTTGCGTGTGTGTTTTCTGTTGCTTGAAGAGTCGGATCACAAGTCTCGATATAATACTGCCGGATTAAATTGCTATGTCCAATTCTACAAGTGTTCGTTGTTTTACTGGGCCCGTACATTCTAAAGTTACTGCACTGTCATCTTCCAGGGGCACCAGTAAGTACATCGTAGACCTACATGCTCTCACACACTTCCTTAGCTGCCGTAGGATGGTCTTCCTCGTGTTCTTTCGCATGCTTTTGTACTGTAGCGATGGAGAGGAAAGGAGAAGGGGACTATCTCCGAATGTCACTCGGGTCATGCAATAAATTTCCGGTGTTCAATAGTTGCGCCAAAACTTATGATGGGCAATCCCCCAACTACTGTCTTCCTAAAGGTCCAAACTTCAGCCAGGTCTCGGAAATATTCTAATCAGGTTTAGGAGCCGTCGGATCGGTATGATGACAGACATTTAAGAGGTGTTTTTCCGATCAAGCTCAAACGTCAAGATCAGAACAGTCACAGATTCCTGTGGAAAGATCTGCATACTCATCGCGCACCGGAAGTTTATTGCATGATCCGAGTGACATTCGGAGATACCCCTTCTCCTTTCCTCTCCATTGCTACAGTACAAAGGCATGCGAAGCCGGAACACGAGGAAGACCATCCTACGGAAGCTAAGGAAGTGAGTGAGAACATGTAGGTCGACGATGTACTCACTGGTCCCCGGAAGATGACAATGTAGTAAAGGTAAGGAATGAACTTTGCAATCTCCTTTCAAAAAGGGGATTTCAATTGACAAAATGGGCTTCAAATTCTCAAAAGGTTATGGAAACCACGCCTCTTCGTGACAGAGCGCCAACATTTGTGCCGACCACTAAGCCTGAAAAAATGTCACATATTAAAAGCACTGGGTACTTCATGGAACACGAAGGATGACGTTCTGATGTTTACGAACGCTTCCAGTATCTTGACAGAGAAGGACCCTTAGACAAAGAGAAGCTTGATCAGTTTGTACTTGAGGGTCTTCGATCCCATGGGCTTGTTGACTCCATTTCTAATGATTCCAAAGTTGCAATTTTAAGAGTTGTGGACTCGAGGTCTAGACTAGGATCAGCCACTAGACTCAGACATCGCGAACTCTTGGGAGACCTGAAACAGGAACCAGCAAACGTCGACCAAATCAACGTTCCAAGGTGGTTGCTACGAAATCTATCTTCAGTTGATAAAGTTGAGCTTCATGGATTTGGTGATGCCAGCGAATCGAAAGAGCTTATGGGACAGCGGTTTACATCTGTGCTGAGGATAAGGATGGCAAAAGAATCTCCAACCTAGTCATGGCCACGTTAAGGGTAGCACCGCTGAAACGAATCAGTTTGTCAAGACAGGAGCTTTTTGCAGCATAAATGCATCACAGCTAAGCTACTTGACTATGTTATTCAAGCTCTCCAAATTGTGGTGGACACAATATATGGTTGGTCAGATAGTCAAATCACACTTTCGTGGATAAGGAGATCAAGTTCTAATTGGAAAGTATTTGTTGCAAACAGAGTTCAAGATATTCACCAACGAGAGGCACCGAGCCAGTGGAAATTTTGTCCAGGAAGCCAAAATCCTGCAGACCTGGTCACAAGGGGAATTCCTGGATCTACACTCAGAGACTGCAAGCTGTGATGGAAAGGTCCACATTGGTTGCAACAGCCGCGCAGTCACTGGCCTGTTAGTGAAGTGCTGAAAGCAGTTCCAGGGGCGTGTCTTATTGAAGCAAGGAACGAATCTGTTGGCGTAAATGACATTTTTTGTCTAGTAACGGCTTAAGAAAGCATTCCCGCACTGGCATTAAGATATGAAACCTGGAAACGCTTGGTACGAGTAACCGCATGGATCCTAAAGTGGTCACGTTTACGTGGGGAGCCAAAGAAAGGGAAGCTGTCTGCCGAGGAATTTAAAGAATCTGAATTCACTTGGCTGAGAAACAGACAAAGAATTGTTTTCCCCCTGGAAATCTAGGAACTGTGTACTAAGGGACAAGTGAATCAGAAGAGTCGCATCGTTAAGTTGGATCCACAATTTGATCAAATCAAGAAGCTACTTGTGGTTGGTGGACGTCTGTAGTCTGCACAGATTCCAGAAGAAGCCAAGCATCAAATCATAATACCACATGGCGACCCAGTTATAGAGAAATTGATCATGGACCTTCATGTCAGAGCTTGCCATGCGGGTCCGGATACGACTCTAGCCATTCTCCGTCAACGTTTTTTTAACCAACGCCATAGGAAGAGATTTGGGAAGTCCCCCTGATGCACCTCCAAGGAAAGCAGAAGTTTATCTCTCGGAGTGCTTTAGGTACCAGCAGCGAATTCAAAGTCACTTTCGGTCTAATTGGTTACGGGCTCAACTGTTCGCCAGAAGTGGACCCGTACCAAGGAAGAGATACCATTGAAACAAAGCGACGTCGTACTCATATCAGAGGACAACATACCCAGAGGGAAATGGAAACTTGGGAAAATTGTGGACATCTTTCCTGGAAAAGATGGATGAATTAGCACATCAGTACATCAGTTATCGGAAGGCGTATTGCAGGCTCAAGTGTTTCATTCAGTCTATACTTCACTTTTGACCAAACAAAATGATCTTGCCGTTTTTGAATACACCACAAGGAAGAGGTGCACAGATACATGTGATGTAAAACGTGTACGCAGGCCTGAGTTACAAACAGTTTGTTAACGTTAAACTTTTTCATTTTGCGAATTTTACAACACACTCCTGAATGGAAAAAGGCTTTATGGGCTTGTTCGAAAGCTAGACTGCCATCACAAGTAGTTCCTTAATGAGCAATGCCTCATAACATCCTTTCATAATATAACTTCCAAGTTCGGTGGCTAACAGCCACTTTGATAATATTTAGCTTGATTTGAGTGTTTTAATATGTATTTTTCTGGATTTTTACATATATATAGCTATAGTTTTTAGATAATTGTATCTCCATTTTTTAATTCTTTGAGGCCCACAAAATTATTATCTTTTAGCTATTTAGTGTTACCCTCACTAAATAAAGTGTTTACTTACTTACTTACTCACTATTAAGCGCTAAAGAGTGGTTTTAACTTTTGAGTATCACGTCTAAATTGTCTATTATGTGCATTAGGTGGTACATTTACTGCACCTTTCAATAACATGCGAACTCTAAAATTCAAAGCTCAACCGACAAACGCGTTTTTCGTTACCGTCAATCAAGTGTTCGGCGGCTCCTCCCAGCTTCCTACTACTGCCGAACGCCCCGTAATCAAATCGTTGAGCACAGTTCAGACAACGAAACAGTGCTCGGCAGTAGTCGTAGGGTGGGAGGAGCCACCGAACATTTGATTGACGGTAGCGAAAAACGCATTTGTCGGTTGAGCTTTGAATTTCAGGGTCCGCATGTTATTGAAAGGCGCAGTAAATCAAAACAGCGGAAGGATCAGTTCTACAACTAACCAGTACAACAGAGGGCTCCAAAAATTATGAATCTCACGTGAAAAACGGGCGTTCGCCAGCTACAAATGGAGCAGATCAGTAGAGGTTTAACTAAGCACCGTAATTTGTGACCCTACGATAAATCTCCTCTTTTGAACTGCTCCATCAGGACAACGAAGGACAACAGTACCGACCTGACAAGAAAAAAAAAATGTTGTTAAAAGAAACAGTAACATTTGCTACACATATCAGTGGAGACTATGTGGAATGCCTACCTCTTTCAATTTTACATTTGGCTCTTCAGGTAACTATCAGTGACAAAAATAAATGAATCATGTTATATTTCTTATGTTTGTAGTAAACTTGCAGAAGTAAGAAGTTGATGTTATGTTTGCTTTTTAGGCTCATTATGCATTCCCCCTCCATGAAAAACTAGACTTCGAGTAGCCCTCTTCGCTCAATACGTCATACGTGATGCGAAAGAAAACCGTGAGAAAAAAAATGGCCGCACGAAATCCTCCTTTCGCGGGTCTCTCGCCCCCAGGATTTGCGCAGCAATTTTTACCTCGCGGGGGGCAGGGGGAGATAATTGATCAAGGCCGGGGGTAAGGCAGAGGGCACGGTTGTCATCGTAATTCTTAGCCCGCGGATAGGGCTTTTGACTGAACTTGCTTTCTCTGTTGTTAGGCCATTTGAATTTTTCTCTTCGCACGCGGTGGGGATGTTTTTGATATCTGGCTGAGAGGGGCTGGTGCCCAGGTTACAGCTCCCGCTTTGCGTACGCGATCTATGTAGATGTGTCTTTGGAAGCATGGAGGACACCCGCATCAGATAGCTTAAAACATAAAAGCCGGTGCAAAGAAAGCCGCTACAAAACGAAAACATAAGAAAGGCGTAAGACAAGCTAGTTCTTGTAAGGGTATTCTGCATATGAAGACAACTCTGGGGATGTGGATAAAGAGAAACAAGACCTTTGTCAAAAGTTAACATGGCTGCTTCCCCAATTTTTGAAGGAGGCAAAATTTCGTGGATTTCATCGATGGCTGCCTTTTTGGTGGGACGTCACTTGTCTTGGCTTGGAGAAAGATAACATTTCCGATCACGTTCACTGGCTCTGCCTGAAATGCAGTGAAATCTGGTAGTAATATATCCAACACGAGAGACAGTGTTTCATCGGGATATCCAAACACCGAGAAGAGAGTTGAACATACGACGCACAGCGGAGTAGTTTGATGAAATTCGAGGTGTTTGGATAGCCGATGAAACACTGTCCGAGTGTTTGATATATCTCCTCAATCGAAACAAAAACTAATTAAGGAGTACGAGCTAGTAAACGGAGATGTAAAATCGCTAAAATCTATGCTAATTAAGTCCATGTATGAGTTTGAGAAGTAATATATCAAACACCCAAGACAGTGTCACAACATTTACAAGCACCTCGAAGTTTGTCAAAAATGCTCCGCTAACGCGTCTTATCATCAGCTCTCTTCTCGGTGTTTAGAAATGTAGTCAAACATGGTATTTCGTGTTTGATATATTACTTACAAGACGTCTTTATTCAGGGACTTTCACTAGAGGGTGTATTATAGGGGATCACACATTCCGCAAACCGCCATATTTTGTTCCCTCCAAACAGCAGACCGCTTTCGTTTTCTCCCAAAAACCGAAACCGCCCTACTAGTAGGACCGATATCATCATAAAAATCTTTTAACAGTTCATAGCAAATACTTATACGATATATTGGGTCAATAATCGCATATCTCCCCACTAAAACGACATGATCTCAACAACAGAACAAATCTTTTGTTAAGGGAGAGGCTTCAAGCAAGATATAGTTGCCACTCGGTCGGCTGAGCCTCTTAACACTGCTTGAATGATTGCCACAAAAACACGCAAAAACCGAAAACAATTAAACGACTCTGCAGTAATTGACTTCAGCACGACAAACTCAGACACTTTACTCTCACAGTGCCTCTCTCCGCCCAGGTGTAAAAATGGGCACGGGTGAATTTAATACTTGGGGGTTAACCCTGCAATGGACTAGCATCCCATCCAGGAAGGGAGTAGGAATACTCCTTGTCCCTTCATTCTACTGAAATCGGGAATAAGCTCCGGCCTGATGAGCCACTTTGCTTTTAAGGAGACTCAACCTTTACCTTACTAATTTTAGTCTAATAATAAACGACAATGCTCTTTTGTCTTTCCTTTCGTATGCTTTCCTCCCCTTTTTCTTGCATTTGTCTTCGTTTTGCATGTAGACTAATGACCTTGAAGGTAGCCAGACTTTATTAGTAGGGACCTTTACCGGCTGCAGCAAAAGAAGGAAAATTCAGCCTGAGGGAGTACTTGCGTAAATATTATGTTCATACTGCAAATTAAACGGAAATACTGAAGGGCTGTGTAAGAAGCAAGCCTGTATCCTTGTAAAGACGCGAATCAGGCCAGATCAAGAGAAGTTGTAGGTAAAACAGCTATAAAGCTCACGAACGATGAGCGAAACAAACCCGAGAACACCAGAAGTTAAGTGGCAGTCTCTCTAAAAGCGGTCCACTGCATTTACGGTCGGAAAAAAGTTTTCCCTCAAACTTTTCTCAGTGAACTATCTTGGGTCATAAGTAAATGCAAAGACTTAAGTTTTTGCAAATACGTCAAAATAATTTTTTTAGAGCTCAAAACAATCATAGCCGGGAAACGCCTAAATTTGAGCGTTCCAAGAACGGAAAATTGCCTAAATTGACGAGCTCGCTGCTGAAAGACCACCAAACGTAACAAAACATTGTTACTATCCCTACATTGAGTGATCCTTCAAGGATAAGAAATGCACGTTACTTTTGATACATTTTGTTTTGGGGGATCCTGAAAATTTATCTATTACCACCCGTTTTATCACTTTCTGAAAACCTGAGAAAGTAGCTTGTCTTCGCTGGCGTTTATTTCCCAAGTCCAGACCCGGCCGCTCAAAACTCCAACTGAATTCTGCTAAACAAGGATTAGGAAGCATATAAATATAAAAATATCTTGCGCTTTTTATCTTCCTTTCCCACAGCGACTTCGAACTTTCTGTGCTTTGTGCAAATCAGACAGATCATTATGCAAATTAGGTTGTCACGCAAGTTCGCATTCAAAACGCTTTAGCATTGTTACATTTCACCTTAAGTCTAAAATAAAAACGATCACACAAAAATAAAAATTACTAACCGCTTAAGTAGCTGAAAGTGGTGACTTATTTGTTCCCTCGTACCGTGCCGTTATGAAATCGTTGGCAAATGATGTGGCGGCTCCAAAGTATTATGCAAATTTGATTGCCTGTAAAACTTGGTCTATATAATCGGGAAACTCTTTCATGTTTTTGCAGCTAGCTTTTCTTCTAATGACGATTTAAAACAGAAATATTTGTAATTCAATATTTGCATGCACTTAGGCCCAGTTCAGACGTCGTGCTTCTGCCGTGCCGAACTAAATTTCAATTAGGTTCGACGGTAGCACGGCAGGAAAACAACTTTGATTCAGAGGTCGTGACAGAGTCGAACCGAATTCAGGATATACTGATGCCTTGTAACAATTCTCCTCCTAACTCCCCCTGGTAATGCAGCCTCGCCAGAAGACATTAATATATTTATAAATTTTGTTTAGCGCGGCAGAAGCACGACGTTTGAATCGCTGCCGCGCCAGAGTCGCGAAGCACGGCAAGGCTTGTCGAACTCCATTGCTTGCCGAACTTAATTCAAAAGTTTGATTCAGACGCTGTGCTCCTGCCGTGCTTTTGTCGAACTTAATTCCTGAATTTAGCTCGGCACGGCAAAAGCACGACGTCTGAACTGGGCCTGAGGGTTCTGATACTTAAACATGTAAAATTCAGCTTTCAATACGTGTGAAAGGCTTCTACAATGAACTCTGAAATGGACAGTTTGTGACCAATGCATTCAATTCAATGAGCTTCTATTCTGTTTATTATCTTCTATTCGGCAACTGACAGTTGAAAGGCGACATGGCTTAACTTTGTAGGTTTTCGTGGATTAATATATCCGTATCATTTATGAGCGAAGTTAAATATTTAGTAACTTGAAATGGTTTGCGCGGCAAGAATCAATATCAAAAAAAAAAAATCAATTTTGGCTTTTTTTATTACCCGTTGAGGCGACCGCCCAACAACAGGAATAGGCAATTTTATAACTAATTTTGGTGGTCTCGTCTAGCATCAATTTTGTAATTTAATTTTAGGGGCTTTTTTGGTAGGAAATTTCAGTGCTAGTTGTGTAGTGTTAGTTTTGGCTGAAGCCTAGCTTACGTGATTAAATTTTACCACCGTGTTTGACAAATCAGATTAAACGGATACCTATCTCAAAACAAAATGTCGTGCTTTTTATCGCGCACGCGTACAGACCTTTGTGGGGTTCAATAGGAACATCGGGTATCATTAGCTTACTTCAATGCAGTGACTCCATAGAAAGTCACCTTGCTTCCATCCATTTGTCACGAGAGACCATAACAGAGGGACAGCTTATCTTGGCGAGGGCTGGCCTTTTTGATTTAGACGGGTCGCTTGTCGCGCAAATGTCCGTATGCGCCAAGCACAGGCGCGCATATGGCAAGTTCTGGCGACCCAGAACAGCCCGTCAGTATCCAGCACATCGAGGGCGTCCTGGTAGGAGCCAGAAAAGGGCAAAGAGCCGATATTCAGTGAATCTTGAAATGGCTAAAGCCATCAAATGTATGGTGTTCTTGTCCAAGTCGATTCAGGTGCGTACAACAAATTGTAACTTTCTTACATACCTTTTGTTACATAACACATGCGTTAAAACATTTCATCGTTTTTCTTTGCAAAATAGTTTACCTCAGTTTTAGATTTTTATATGGGACAGTTTTTCATCCAGACATTGACTTCGCAAAGTGAAAGTTCAAGCGGAGCAAGAAGGACGGAGGCAGAATCCCTGAAAAGTACCTCACGATTGCAAATGGATGGGCACTTCAAAAGAAACACGTAAGTGTGAGATTTTCTCAAAAGGCTAGGCCGTACTTGATACAGAAGTTTAACATCGGGCAAGACACTGGCCAGAAAGAAGATCCAGCCCAGGTTGCGAAGGATACACAGACTGCTTCCACAATGGATGGAGAGAGAATGTTTGATAGAACGGAGTTGTTCTCGAAGTGTTAAATTCAAGGTTTCTTTTCGAGATTGTCTGCAAGCGTAAAACAGGGAAGTCTGAAGCGAATAGAGTTGATGAGTGGAGGTGAACTAGATACAGACACAGAGGAGGACGACGATTTAGCAGAGGAGTACGCTTGCAAGTTAGTGTAGACGGGGAGCATTTGAGAGAAACAAGGGAAGCTGTCCTGGGGATAGTAGGCTTGACCCACCCAATCTTGTACGATATTTACAATCTGTGCACGTTTGCAAGAGATGCGAGGCTACCAACTTTCAAGGTGAAGATGCTTAAAGAGATCTGTACACATTTCGACCTCCCATTTCAACCTAGAGATACCAAGGCAGATCTTGTTACAAAAGTGAAGGAAATGGTTTCAGAATGTAGTTGTAACACCCAACAGTAATGACAGTGAAAGACGCTGGTATTTAAAAATAGTATGCAGCTGATCTGGGGACGAGAATAGGTATTAGTGGTACCTGTATAAGCGTTTAGACCATATTCCCTGCGAGCAACGGCCCAGGAGCCTCTTTCTCGAAAGCACCAGAAACTTTTGGGGTCCGGAAAGCCATTTTTAGTTAATCAGTATTTAAAGACAGAGAGGCATATACGCCTGAAACTTCTTGTATGAAGGGAACTTCTCTTCATACTGTATTAGGAATATGTGAAAAAAAAAACAGCTCTGTAGTTGTAAGGTTTGAGATTTTGCTACGGCTTTTCGGGTGCGAAAACTTTTCGGGATCTTCGAGAAACGGGCCCCAGCCCAGGGGCATCGGCCTGTCGGATCCAAATTTAAGGAGCTTGCGCAGCGATTTTAGTTACCTTGCCTATGTATAAAATTGTAACAAGACAGAAAATTGTCCTGGTCACGCGCAAACTTGCTCCAAACTTGTGACTTCATATAAAATATGTTATATGTTATATGTTGTCTTATATGTATATCATCAAAACGGCATGTTTTTAACGTCATTTCTCAAGAAAGCGATTGAAATGGACTTTACGACAGCTAAGACACTTTAGGGTTATTTGGTGTTTTATCCGGCTGTAATGTGTTGAAAGCAGCTTCAGAGGTAATAGGGGCACTGCTCCATAGAGAAAAGGTCAAATTAGCTGCCCCTGAGTGGCATCTGAGTTCACATAGCTTTTAGGTCAGGACACCCTCACCACAGCACAACTCACCCTCATCATTGTGTTGACTTTTTGATCATCCTGATTCTCGCTCTTCTGGAGTATAGTAAAACATATGAGAGTGATCTGAGTAATTTGGTTACGAAAACGTTGTTAAATAAAGAAGTACTTAGTTAGGAGAACAATAATTGTCACCAAGTCGATGCTCATTTTGAAGTTTTTTCCAAATGCATCGCAATCCCATTATAACCAAAGAGCAAGGAAGGTTTCAGTGTAAGATAATGAGTATTACTAAAACGAAAACACACTTTGCGAACCTATACACATTGGTTGACTTTGCAGTGTTTGGAGCAGATAAGGAGGTAAAATCTTTGTGGCTTGTGCGATGCAGCTGAGATTACGAAGGTCACGATGTTGTCGATTTCAATTACAGCGTTCTGTAAAGATTTGATATCAATTTTCAAGTTTTAACATCGGCTAAATAGTACGTTTTACTTTACAAACATGAGTGGAAAATGGAAAGAAAGAATAAAAACACTAGAAAAGTTTTGCAAACTGACCGGTCTATAAACAAGACTAGTAGAAGTAATGGACCGTGACTAAATTTGGAAATATTCCGGCCACGTTTTCCTGACTTTTCCACATAGCGTCTAGGGATCACTGCTAATAATTCAGCAATGCTACCTATTTAAAACGTTTCTGAGTTCTAGTTTTTGTCGGATCCCTGTATCTTAAACGTGGCATGATTAATTAAAACAACATGAGAGCGTTTTGAATGAAAACAATCTGAATTAGCGTGACAACTAATTTGCATAATGAAGTGTGAGATTCGCACAAAGCACAGAAAGTTCGAAGTCGCTGTGGGAAGGAAGATAAAAAGCGCAAGGTATTTTTATATTTATATGCTTCCTAACCCTTGTTTAACAGAATTCAGTTAGATTTTTGAGCGGCCGGGTCTGGACTTGGGAAATAAACAGTGGTATATAGGGAATTAACCAAATACCATTTCGCAGAGGGAGCTTTATTTAACCTTATCGCAGCCCCCACCATCAAGTCCGGCCCTCACAAGCTCGGGCCGGTTGAGCCTGGGGGCTGCGAAACGGTTAAATGCAGCTCCCTCTTTGAAATAGTATTTGGTTAATTCCCTATATACTACTCACAACAAAGGAGTGCGAAATATTAGAAACAAGCGAGCCGGGGGTTATTCCACCAGAGCCGGGATGGAACGAGCGCAAACAAGTGCGGGTGGCTGATGCGGGGCCGGAAAGAAAGCTGCGGAAAGCGCTGTTACGGGGCGTATTGCGGGCAGCACAACTACCAGCTGAAGAAAGGAATGCGAGCGCCAGAGCCATGCAGAGAATGCGGAGTCGGACTACTGTGTGACTACCGTCTTTGCAAGCCCTGCGGCGGGGGCGCGCTAAAACAGCGTCTTTACCGCAAACAAGAAAAAGTGAAAAAAGCTTTTCAGCTTGTTTTGCTCGAGCTGCAAGAAAGAAACACACCAGTTAGAGAAATGTAACCGGTATTATATTCCAAGGAACCATGTCTTCCAGCATTCAAGAAAGACTAGAAGAAGAACTCGCAAAAATTGACCCCGCGGTATTGCGTTATTTCGATAAGCTTCTTGCAGAAAGCCCGCCAGCGGTAAGAAAGGTTGTCCAGAACGTGCTGGATGAACCAATTTCTCAAGAAACGCAGGCGCGGCTGAAAAAGCTACTTCTTCCGAAGCCTTACGAGCCAAGAGCCCCTCCACGCCAAAGAAGGCAAAGAGGAGTGCAAGCGCTTCTGGGGGAGTACGACCCCTTCCCTGCGCGGAGAGTTCGAAAAGCGACAGATTACCAGAGAGAGATTCTGGATCTGTTCGATGACGCAGAGAAAGAAGGGGAAGAGACAACAGGCCGGCGTTTCATTCGATGGCGCTTCATCAGAGGTCTGGGGAGAAACCTAACGCAAGACTTTATAGCGAAGATACGCGAAAGAGTAAGCACGTCGTTCTATCTGAGGCACGTTTTCGCGTACCAGTTGCGCAACATTGAGGATGGAACGATTATTGTGTACTACTCGAACCCGAAGGGCTCATAGTGGTTTAACAAACTGGAAGACGCGGAAAAATGGCTTATCACCCAGGAAGAAATGCGTGTCGACAATGAAAGAGTTGAAAGGCCCAGCACGAAGTGGGTTTTTGAAAACTTTTTCAACGTTGACGTGAAGGTTGTGCTTGACAGGCAGCCGTTGGTGGGAACAGGTCCTTTGCCTGAATGGCTGCGCAATCTTGCCCATAGCCATGAAATGGTATGTTTGGACGTGTACAACGACAACCTGTGCCTATGGCGATGCCTCGCTGTGCACCGAGGGGCGCGCACAGATCGTTGTACACAAAAGCAAGAAGACTGGCCCAGAGTTTCTACAAACTCAAAGCCATTCCACCGAACTTCAGAAAAACGTCTCTGGACGAGCTCGACAAGGTGGAAGCCCATCTGAATGAGGGCTCGCCCGTCTCATCTTGGCTCGGAATTCGTGTCTACGAGCCTCAGCGTTTGGATGACGGTGAAGTGGTATGGTATCTCAGAAAAAACCCGAACCCCAAACTGAAAAACGTTTTGACGATAGGTGTCAACGAAGGCCACGCTTTCTTGATAAAAAACATCGCGAAGCTGGCAAAAACCTATGCATGCACCCATTGCGGGCAGAGATTCACACAAGCTTGCAATCTCAAGCGCCACCATGAAACCTGCAGCGCGGGAGAAACGGTGATCTCTTGCCCGGGGACAAAAGTGGAAGCGCCCCTGACGGCCTTCGAGAAAGTGGTGTACCCCCCGAAGGGCTCAGCATCGAAACAAGCGATGCTGTGGCTGGAGCGGGAAGCAAAGCGACGGGGAATTCACATCCACCACGCAATGTGCGGGCATGGGGGCGAGAGATGGCTTCCTCGAGAAGGCGGGAAAATGAAGTCTTCTCCCGTCGACGGGTACCACCACAAAACGAGGACGGTGTTTCAGTACCACGGATGCCCCTCCCACGGATGCCCAAAATGTTATCCAAACCGACAGGAGGTCATTACAAACGGTAAAACAGCCGAACAACTGTACCAAGCCACCGTGAACCGTATCGCATTTCTGCGTAAGAGCGGTTACAAAGTTATCGAGGCCTGGTCTTGCGAAGTTGGGTTTCTTAAAGGGGAACTCCCGAGGAAGCAAAAGAAAACTTACCCGCACGAGATCTTGTACGATTTCGAGGCGTATGGCGACAAAAATTATCGGAAAGAGCCGACAGGCGCGTTAACGATAGAAAGCGCGCACGTGCCGATCTCCGTGAACGTCGGGGACTCTCTTGAAAAAAGAGAGCCCACCCACATCTGCGAAAGAAACCCCGTGGAGCTGGTCCGCAAGTTCCTGAAAGAACTGGAGAGACGCGAGAAAAATATCCAGGACCAGGTGAGAGCGGAGTTTGTGCCAGAAGACATGCACCTGCTGCCAAAAGAACAGCAGCAAAAAATTAATGAATGGTGCAACCAGGTCCCTGTCGTGGGCTTCAACTCAGGATCGTACGACCTGAATGTGATCAAAAACCACTTCGTCAGCACTCTCGCCGAAGTAAACAAAAAAGTCAAAGTGGCCAAGAAGGGGAACAAAACCATGTTTCTCCTCACCTGGGGGGCCCGTTTTCTCGATATCATAAACTACCTTGGCCCGGGGACGAGCTACGACAAATGGGTGAAAGCCTACGGATGCGAGGCAGCGAAATCTTGGCTCCCCTACGAATGGTTCGACGCGCCCGAAAAGCTCGATTACCCCGGGCTCCCTGAATACGAGGCATGGTATTCGAAGCTGAAAGGCGGCTACGTTCTCACGCGGGAAGAGTGGGAGGGGTGCCAGTGGCTGTTCAAAGAAAAGGGCATATGCACCTTCAAAGGCTGGCTGCGCTACTACAGCAATCATGATGTGGAGCACGGCCTCGAGGCGCTCGAAAAGATGAAAAGCTTCTACACCGAGAGAGGAATCGACATTCTGAAAGACGCGGTGAGCCTGCCAGGGGTGAGTTTGCATTATTTGCTCCGGGGAGCGATCGAGCGCGGCGCAGACCTTTATTGCCCCGGCAGAGAGGCTTACGCGATGCTAAAAAGGGCGGTTGTTGGCGGACCGAGCCTGGTTTTCACAAGGTACCACGAAGCGGGCGTCACAGGGATAAGGTCGCATCAGTTCGAAGAACCGCGTCTGTGCAAAAAGATTCTCGGTTACGACGCCAGCGCTCTCTATCTCTCGACCATGTTGAGAGAAATGCCATGCGGGAAGGAAAGGGTCAAGTACTACACAGATGACCGCCAAGCGGAAGCGGCCGAAGTTCTGATTCGCCGGTTGAAAGCCGGGGAGTGGTTTGGCTTCGCCGAAGTCGACATCAAGATCCCAGAGCGCTTGTGGCCAAAGTTTGAGGAGATGTGCCCCTTTTTCATCAACAAGCGGGTTCCCGCCGAAGCTGTGCCGGAACACATGAAAGAGTACTTAGCGAGAACGGGCAGAAAGCGCGGAGATGGAAAAAAGCTTGTGGGGGCGCTGTCCGCAGAACGGCTGTTGGTGTACGCCCCTCTGCTGCGGTGGTACGTGAACCATGGGGTGGTTGTCACGAAGGTTTCCAGAACAATCGAGTACGACGCGGGCAAGATCTTCACCTGGTTCGTGGAGCAGGTGACGGAGGCGCGCCGGACAGGAGACGTGGACAGAAGCAAGGCGCTGCTCGCCGAAGTGTTCAAACTGCTCGGACACAGCGCTTACGGGAAACTGATCGAAGCGCTGGAGCGGCAAACGAACGTGATCTACACGAAAGACGAGAAGGTTGTCGACAGAGCGCTGCGGAGCGCGTATTTCGAAGACCTCGACGAGATCGGGGAGGCCTAGGAGCTGGAAAGCCGCAAGCCCCGGATCACGATCAGGCGGCCGTTCCAGATCGGAATCGCCGTCTACCAGCTGGCGAAGCTGCGGATGCTGGAATTCTACTACGACTTTCTCGACAAGTACGTCGACAGAAGAGATTTCGAGCTGATGCAGATGGACACGAACAGCAACTACATGGCGATCTCGGGCGAGCGGCTCGAGGACGTCGTCCGGCCAGAGCTGAAGGCAGAATTCGATGCGGAAAAAAATCAGTGGCTGGCTTGGGACAAGTGGAGCGGCCGGACCCCAGGTCTCTTCAAGCTTGAGTTCGAGGGCCTCCGGATGATCGCCCTTTGCTCGAAGTGTTATTACGCCGACGACGGAGAGGGTGGCGAAAAATAGAAGTTCAGCATAAAGGGGATGTCGAAAAGGCAGAACGAGGTGTCATGGCAGCGGTTCAAGGAAGCGTTGGAAGGCAGCAAGGACATGGCGACCAAGCGGGGTTTCAGGATGCGGGACGGCCAGATCGTCACTGACGAGCAGGAGAAGCTGGGGCTGAGCGCTTATTACGACAAGCGGTGGGTGCTGCCCGACGGGATACACACCGAACCAAACGAATATCACATCTAGTTCACGTCAGCGGGAGGAAGAGTAGTGTTCGGAGGAACAACCAACAGCTCTTCGCGCACGAAGCCGCGCTTGGGCCCGTCGCGCAGATAGTAGAGAACGGGCTGATCCGGTTTAATGAAAGATCTTTCAACGTTGTAAACTTTCAAAGACCAGATTGGATCCGTGGCTCTTTTCACGCTCCCTTCAAGCTCGCCGGGCTGGTAGAGATAACGAACTTGGACAAGAGAGGGGAGGATTTTTTCGCTTTTTACAACAGGCCTCGTGTAAGGTGTCGACGGCCTTGCGTAAACAGCTTTTTCTTTGATGGCGACGGCGGGTTTCTTGCCGATAAGGCTTGTGACCTCGTTGTTCAGAGCCGAAACAACTTCAGGAAATCTTTTCATCCAGGCAGTGGACCGCTTGCCCTCAGGGAGAAGCATCTCTTCGGCGTACTGGTGCCCGAATAATCGCTCAGCCAGAGTGCGGTTGAAACGTTCGACAATGGCCTGGTCGCGGTGAATGTTAACGCGCCCGCGCCGGATAAAGGTTTTGTGCTTGTCCATCTCTTTGGTGACGGCGCCCATGAATTCGCGCCCGGGGTCAACCTGCAGCATTTCGGGCCATTCGAGAGGCGAGCGCTTGTAAATTTTCTGAAAGGCCAGGGCGACCTCATCAGAATTTTTTGAAGTCAGGGGTTCGGCCTCTTTGTAGCGACTGGCCACGTCGACAACGGTCAGCGCGTATTTGAAAACTTTGCGGCCGCGAGGGAGCTTGTCGTGCGGAAGAAAAAGAAGGTCCGCCTGATGGACCCTGTTGGGCGTGGGAACGTCGAATTTCGGCCGAGGAATCCGCTTCGGCGCGGGGAGGTATATCTGCCAGAGCGCTTGCCTGATCAGCCACTTTTTTGCGGCTTCTTCAGGTACCATGGCGGCTTCGGCCAATTTTTTGATCGCGGCGATTCCTTTCCAGTAGCCCCCGGGGCTGTAGTAGATCTCCGCGAGTTTGGCGTCCATATAAGTAAGGCGTAAAAAAGTTTAAAGGAACCGGAAGGCCGCGTAGCCCAGAGCGAGCGCCCCGGCGCCCACGAACGCGAGTTCGCCGTTTTTCTGCTGCTCGCTTGGCAGATAGAAATCTGAGAACTTCGGCTCCTTGGGGGGCACCATCTGTTCGTCAGGATGCGCCAGGTTGTAGAGTTTGAAGGCGTTGTCCGTGTTGATCATGTTCTGCTTGGCCTGCTCCTTTGTTTGCGCGTTGGTCGCGATCCAGTCGAGAAGTTGTGTCCGGTCTCGCGTGTATTTGGCGTAAGCGGCTTGATAATCTTCGAGAGCTTTGTCGTGGCGCTTCTTTTCTTCAAGCGCGGCTTTGTCGCCCCCGCCGAGCGCCCTGGCCAGATAATTGCCACCGATAAAAGCCGTGGCGTTCAACACAGCCCCGCCAATCATGATAGCGATGCTCGCCATGGTATATATTATCGGAAGATTTTTTCAAATGCTGGCGGGGAGGATTTTCTGGTACTCAAGGTACCCTTTTAGCCCAATGCTGCCCGCCACGACGACGGTGAACTTCATGTAATTCATAAAGCTGCTGCTGGGATCAGAAGTGAAATTCTCTTTCAAAACCTTTTTCGCGGCCCAGCCGATGCCCGCGGCTAATCCAGTGATAGTTGCGACGTCAATGACGGTCTTGACAAGCTTGTTATCGGACATGGCGCGCTTGATATAAGGAAAGAGCGAAAGTTTAAAACAAAAATTAATCTGTCTTCCCCACGTCCTTTTCTGCGCACTTGGCACAAAACGCCTCTTCTTCTTCTTCTTCTGCAACCTCGCCGCCAAAGGCTTCATTCAAAAGATCGGCGGTCGCGCGAATGACGCTCGTGTTTATGTCGTACAACACACTCGAGATAGTATAAAAGGTTAAGAAAGAGACGAGCAACTTGGGAACATCAACTGTGAACATGTTGATATACTTTACACGCAAACCTTTAAATCATTTTTTTTAATCCTCTTGGCCGTGTATCGCGAGCAGGTTTTGGCTCGACACTTGCGGGCTCAGGAGCGGGCTCAGGCGCGGGCTTCGGCGTTTTGAATTTGTCGAACACGGGCTTGGCCATTGCTATGAGCTCTTCACGCTTGTAATAGATCCAGAGAAGGGAAACTCCAACGCCGCCAATAGCGATCCATTGGTTGGCGCTGAGGCCGCCGCTATTTGGGCTTTTTCCTTTTGTATCCGGGGCTGGCTCAGGGGGATCTGTGGCGGCTTTCGCCTTATTTTCCTGGAGAGCCCTATAAGCCTCGGCATCTTTCTTCTGTTGCTCCCGTGCTAGCCGCGTTTTTTCAGATGCCGCTTTGCCGGCGGCCACACGCTTGGGGTCTTTCTTGCGCTGCGTGGTTCCAGTCGGAGTCGTCGCTTGCTTTGTGATATCGACGGCAGGCGCTACCTTGGCCTCTACCTGAGCAGCAGGCGCGCTCTCGGATTGTTCGGTTGACATTGAAGCGAACCGTATTATAAGCAAATAAAAAAGTTTAATTGTTAACAAATTGTCAGCAAGACCTCAGCATTTGTCAGCAAGACCTCAGCATTTGTTGATGAATGGTGACCAGCGGCGCTCTGCGCCGCAAAGAAAATTCTTGGGGTCGGGGGTTTCACCCCCATTTATTCTGCAGTTGCTGAGCCAGGTACTCCCTCAAAGTCCTCAAAGCCCTCAAGCGGATTGCCGTTTTCATCACGAGAAGGGTGGCTCTGCACGGGCGACTGTGGACTAAAATCAACATGTTTCGTGGTGATGAACACCGCGTTGGCCGCGGCAAGAAACCGGCCGCACTTCAAAGAAAGGTTGCCGGCCAGACTGGAGAGCTCTTTGTTCAAGATGTAGTCGTTTCTGAGCTCTTTTTGGTAAGCCTCGATGTCTTTGATTTTGACGGCCATTCCGACCGCTTTGGTTGCAAGAAAAATGAAGCTGTCGATCAGGCTTTCCGTGGTCTTCGAGCCCACGCACGTCTCGTAGCGTTTGGTGAATTTCTCGACCTCTTTGTCGCTCAGGCGCTTCACCTGCTCGTGGGTTAGCTGCACTCCGATGGCCTCTTTGGCTTTGCCTGTGGACACCAGCACGGCCAGCTGCTCGCGAAGAGCGGGAATGTCGGGTCCGGGAGCGGTTGAAACAAGGCCGCCTGCGGGACCACTCGACGGCGCGGGCTCCGTTTCAAGAAGGTTCATAACATCTGCTAACGCGTCTTCTACAGACATTGTGCAAGGCTATATACAACTTTCATTTTTTTATTCAAATAACTTTATTCCGTGGGGGTGCCGAAGCGCGAACATAAGATAAGAGAACTTTCGCTCTTTCAGCTTTGAAATCAATCCTCTGTACTCATCCGGGGAGACGCTCGCCAGCGTAATCGTCAAAGATGGCTTTCGTTGTCCTAGCCGAGGGGGTGTAAAAGAGGACGATCGCCGCCACGTTCTCACGGAAGGAAGCTGTTATTCCGGTCAACTTCTGGGTCAGCGCCCACACGCTGATGCCCATATGCCGCGCGGAAAAGGCGAGATTCACCAGCTCGCCTGTGCGCCCTTTCACATCTTTTGAGGCCGCGCAGTCGTCGAGAATTATGAGCGTGTTGGTGCCCTCGGAAAGCCATCTCACGAGCTTCAACCACCTTTCCACGTCGTGCTGCTCGCAGACTATCACATCCATTCTCGGATCGTTTTCGCCAAGCCGGTAGTAGGTCTTGTTGTGCGCGAACGTCGGGCAGATGAGCACGATGTAGTCGAACTTTCCGCGGAAAGGGCCGTAGAGCTGGTCCACAACGAACCTCGATTTGCCTGAATTGGTCGGCCCCACGATGAGAGCGTTGAAGGGTATCTTGCTTGGGTCCATATTAATTCTGCACAGATTCCAGCTGTCTTTCCATAATGTTGAACTGGGAGTCGGCGATGACGAATAAGTGGCAGTTCACGTTGCCTGAGCCTTGGGCTTTCCTCTCGATTTCCAGCTGGACACCGTCTGTACTGTTCACAATGCGCTTGCCACTTCCATGAATTTCTTGGTCCGCCATGGAGCGCATATCAATCAGAAGCCCGAAATTGTCTCCGGTGTAAAACTTTGTCACATCCATGTGCTCGGTTTTATTTTTTTCCTTCACGAAGAAGCGTTGGGCCTCTTTCCACATGTCCTTGCCTTCGACGCCGTTGTTGTAAATCATGTTGGGCGAGCCGTTGATCGTGACGCTGACTTTCGTCAGATCCGGGAAGACGTATTTTTCTGAATCTCTGGCGCCATCAGCATACGGCTCTATGAACAGTAGCAGGAGGGCTTTTAGCGACCTTTTTTGGGCATCGATTTTGATGTTCTTCCTCGTGTCGGTGTCTTTTTTGAAGGTAACCACTTGGGAACGCATCACGTGGTCATAGGCGAACTCTTTTCCGCTAGAGTAAACGCTATGCGCCTCGTCTGCCAGAGTCTTGCTGCGGATCATATCGTACTCGAGCTGATGTTGGTCATCTTGTATTTCAGCTTGGTTGTATCAGAGCCATTGACCACATGTGCAGCTTCAGCCAGGGTTATTTCGAACGTGAGGTCTTTGTAAAGGGCCTGGGGGTAGAAAACGCCGTGGTCGGTTAAGATCTGATGGTCCAGCCTGATCCGGTACTTTTTTCCGTATACCTCGTTCAGCTTGTATTCAACGGGGGCATCCGCTTCTTTTTCCTTGTCTTCCGCGCCTGAGCCGATCTTGCATAGTTTCTCACTCTGAATCCCTTCGAGGATCCTGTTGTCTCTTTCTTCCTGCGAAAGGAAAAGGTCATCAAAGATTTTGTAGATACCATAGCCAACCGTGTCATGCAGGGTAGTGCCTCCAAACTTCACGTGCAGCCTGTCAACAAGCGCTCGCGTGACGTTCTGGACAAGGAAGTTGTTGGCGTGCCCTCCAGAAAGGTCGATGTTAAAGACAAGCGCTAGCGATCCCGGCATCAGAACCTCGTTCGCGTTCAGCTTGGGAACGTAAACGTACAGAGTATCGCCGGGGTTGGCTTCAGTGCGGGAAAAGGTGATCCGCTTGACCGCGCGCTCGGCCTGCATGCCTTGTAATGTTTTTTTGCTGTACGTCGCGCGAAGGTTCTCTGGAACTGACATTGTATAGTATACGCCGGCGGTTATTTTCTAATTTGAAAAATAAACAGGCTTGAAATATATCGCTATGGCGGAAGGCGGTGGCGAATTTGGTTACGAAGACCCCGACCTTGACAATCGGCTTGACCACGACTCTGATGAAGGCGAACAAGAGGTTGACACAACCCGTCCTTTTCAGCCAGGCGCGGCGTCCACTCCCTACCAACCTGGCGACCCCTACCACGGGGGCGAACAAACGGAAATGAGTACTGTTCCTCACGAGCAGTCCGGCCTGCCTGACACTTCTTATCAGGAAGAAACCCCTTTGCTCGGTGATTTTATTCATCCCGATGACAAACAGTCCATGATTGAAAAGGCAAAAGAAAAAATCACAAAATTGTTCCCTAAGGTTGACTTCAAAAAATTGGGCCCAATTAGTTTCAGCAAAAAAGGAAATCAATCTGAGATCGTTTCATTTGGCCCCCGGGGGGGTGAGTCAAAAATTTTCAAGCTGGGCGACGAAGGGTTACTAAAAAGTTTCACAGACGCGAAAAAAGCAGCTCTGGGGCCAAGAGCTGAAGACATCATTGCTGAAGACCGCGACACCATCAGAGAACAACGCCAAAGACTGAAAGAATCTGAAAAACAGCTTCAAAAGGCGGAAAAATTATCTGAGCAAAGAGAAAAAGAAAAGAGAGAAGTGGAAGCTCTGAGAAGTAAAATACAGCAAACCGACGCTAAGATTGATTCCATTCAGGATCAACAAGGTTCTAACTTTGAAAGTGAAGCAGAACTGCGTAGGCTCAAACAACAGAAAAAGAACTATCAAATCGATCTTGAAAACAGGAAAAAAGCTTTGGACTCGCTCACAAAAAAAGCAATGGCCAGGGAAAAGGAACAAGCCAAGGTTGACAGACTCAGGGCCAGCCTCGCAGCAAAAGAAAGTGAAACAAACGCCATGGAAGAAAGGCTCAACCAAACAAAACCGTTGGACGACCTGAAAGAGCAGGAAAGCGAGCTGCAGCGCCAAAACGTGGAAGACCAGGCGATCATCCAATATGAGAATGCCTCGCCCTCCGAAAAAGAAGCCGCAGAAGGCAGAGTGGCAGAAAGAAACGAGGAGATCGCGCGTTTGCAAACTGAGATCGCGGAAAGGGAAAGGGGGCGACCTCACTTGGAAAGGGTCAAGGAGATCTTCAAAAAATATGGTGTGACGTTGACCGCCATTCTTCTCGCCGCCGGGACCACAATCGGCGCTGTCATCGGGGTCCTCATCAGAGGTTTGAAAGCCACCGGCAAAGCTTTGGGGAACGGCCTCAAAGATGCTGCCGCGAAACTCGGTTCTCTGCTGCCCGGGCTGATTGGCTCGATTGTGAGCTTCCTGTTCAAAGCCGCCGGTCAAGTCGTCGGATTTCTGGCCGAGCACACCTGGCTTCTCATTCTTGCCGCGGTGGCCTTTTTGTTCGAAAAATATTTTATGAAGCAGCGTTAGCTTAGCGCCAAGCCATGAACAGCAATGCCGAAAATCCAACAACACCGACAATTACCGCCGTTTTGTTAATTTCGTGTTGCGGTGTTTTATCTTGAGCCGTGGGCTGTATTTTTTGTGCCGTTGGCTGCGCTTGCTGAGTTTTGGTCGAAGCTGGTTTCCTGTGGGGTGGAACCACACGCCCCGATTCGGCTGTTGCGGCTTTGTGAATCGGGTTGGACGGGTGGCTATTGGGCGGGTTACTTTTTGACGGGCCGCCTGCCATGTGTTTGAGCCCAGCTTTTTTTGTTTTTGGGTTTACCTCGTTATTCACCCCCAGTTTCATTCCGGAGACCGCCTGTTTCAGCTTGTTGTTGTAACCGATCGTGCTTGCGGTGTTGATTATCATCTGCGCGGGCATGAGCCACGCCATGGGGGCAACAGCGAGATTGAGCCTGACCTTCGCTTGGTCCACCGCGAGCTGGTACCTTTGCACGCTCGCGGCCAAGTCGGGCTGTCTGATCGCGTCTTTCATCAGCACCAGGAACTCGCTCTGGACTTCTCTTGCCCGACCGCCATTGCCGAGAATGCTGCTGCGGACGTTGACTTGCGCGCCCAGGACGCAGTAAACGAAAGCCTCGATTGACTGGTTGATTCTCGACAAGCCCGCCTGCGTCAAACCGTTCGCGGTGTTGGGCGCGAACCAGTCTGCTTGAGCATCAGAAGCGGTCCCCGGCTCGATGTAATAGATCAAGTCCCCATTTATTGCTTTGCCGCCTTCATCGCTGAATTTGTTCCATCCCGGGTATTTATAGTCGGTTTTCGACGGGCCCGCGCCGGTCGCGTACACGTAAACGCTTCCCAGACCGTGGTTTTCTCCGTGCGTGAAGCGGAAATCGCTCGAGGGGGCAATGCCGAACTCGCTGCATATCCTTTTGTACGAAGCGACGTCGTAATCATTTTTGTATTGGTTGAACGGCGGGTCTCCGAGCAAAGCGCTCATGCTCTGAATTCCTCCAAGCTGGTACAAAATCCGCCTGACCGTGAAGTACACGTGGAATTTGAAAAAAGCTCTTATCTGCGGGGGGAGATCCATCCCGCTGTCAAAGATTTCGCGAGAAACTCCGCACCCCTGTGTCGCGCAGAAAACCGCGAAGTTGAGCTGCTGCGGCCAATATTTCATGTCAGGCCTTCCCAGCCAGCGTTTTGATTCGACTGCCGACGTGTGCCTGAGTTTGGTTTTTTCAAATATTTCACGGAATTTTGTCGTGAAATATTGTTCAGGCATGACGTATATTTGGATTGGGGCGTCGAATATTTTTTTCAAACTTTGCGCTTTGCCGTCGAAAGGTACGGCAGGGACGGGCAAGGAAACTTTTGAACCAAGCGGCGCCAGCTGGTAAGGAAACCCTCCAGTGGCCCCCGAGCGCTTGTCTTCCAAACCGAGCGCCTTTTTCATTTCCTCGCTCCAATATTTTTTGTCTGAGCCGAAGACGCTTTGAAGCGAGCCTGGACCCTCTTTGAAAAAGATTTCTTCCGTTACGTTTTTTCCGTCGGTACTCCCCTGAGCAATAAAACGGGATCTATCGGCCTTGGGGAAATGTGCCACAAATTCTCTCCATGCGTTTTCCTTGGCTATTGCGTCTTTTATCACAACGTTTGGATCTTTCCACACATTCGCCATGTATTTCGAACATAATTTATTTGTTGAATATAAAAATGGTTTTTCTCACTACTGTCACGCAACAGAATGGAGAGACCATCTATTTCGAAGACCAGCTCCCAGGAGCAAGCTATGCCAGACTTTTGAGTTGTTCTTTTTTCAACTCGTGGCATAATCTGAGTTCTGTTGGCAGAATGTTTTTTAGAGGAACCAACGATGTGGTTGCATCATTGCCTGAAGGCCATTACAATGTCGAGAGCATCGTAAAAGAACTGCAATCCAGTTTTGAACATAACAAGAAAAAGGGGAAATTGGTCTTAGAAACGAATAACCCCAATTCTGTTCTTAAAATTACAACCGTCGCTACAACTTTAGGCAACACTAATCAAGCGAAAGAAGTTTCCGTTGATTACAGTTTGGCCAATTTTCTTGGAATCGGGAGAAATATGAAGAAAGAAGAATATATCAAAAAGCTTAACAGCCCGAGTTGCTACTTTATCCACTGCGATCTCGTTGACTCAACAAAAAACTTTTTGAATGGAAAGAAGTCAGACCTTCTTGCCAAGGTTGACGTCAGAGGAAAGCCTTATGAAAAAGTCAGCTATAACATCGACTCATCGCAAAACGTTTTCCGTGACGCTTCTACAGACAAGTTCATAAACAGCATCACCTTTAAAGTGAAAGATGAAAATGGTGAACTTTTTGATTTCAAAGGCCTGCCGCTTCTTTTTGAATTAGAGTTAAATTAAATTTCTTTATATACGCAATGTCTTCGGCAAATCTGTTGCCACCAAGTGCACCGCCTGACATCTATCCAAGCCTTCCCGAAACGATGAATGCCGAAAATTTCCGGCTGACCGAGATAAGCAGAATTGAAAAAGAAATATCTGCTGAGGTCGAGCATTACAGGCTTGTGTTGAAAAAATACAAAAAAGCCAGGAAAGCGATTCACTATTCCGTGGTTGGCCTTGGCGCCTTCACAGCAGTTCTGTCTTCTGGGGCTGTTGCAACATCACTCACTGGTGTTGGAATTGTTGTCGGCGCGCCTGTTGCCGGGATAGCCGCTTTATCTGGCGCTGTTTCCACTGGCCTGTCCGTTGTCAACAAGAAGCTTGAACGCAAAGTCAATAAGCACTCGAGAATCCATTCTCTGGCTATTGCAAAACATGACTCGATTAACCTCGCCGTCTCACAGGCTCTTAATGATAATCGGGTTTCTGACACGGAGTTTCAACTGATCACACGTGAAATGCAGAAATATCGCCAGCTTAAAGACTTTACGCTCGAACTTCGCGCGAATACAAACAAATCCAGTCCAGCCAGATATCGAAAAAATAAGAAACCAGGTTCGGGAAGAATATAGAAAAAAACTTGCAAATTAAACAGCAGGTTTGAACTAAATTTTGAGTGAAAAAACACAAAACTCTCTCTTTGTCTTATCAAAAACAGGTGATTGTGTTACACCGCGTTACCTTCGCGCGTGACGTTGTATGTCTGGGTTACGTTACTGTCACGCGTGACGTTGCGTGACAGGTCACACACAAAAAAGCAAAATCCTATTGGGAGGTGCTCGTTGGCTATTCTTTGTCTTCCCCCGGCTAGGTCTTTTCCCGCCCCTGACAAGCGGCTGTGCCGTTTTACCTCCGGATGAGGTTTGAGATCCCGAGGGACCTGTGAGTACCTCCCAGTCTCCACTGGGCCGGGGCGGGTTCACCCGGGGTTGTCACCGTGGACGGTCTCACCCCATATCCCTGACATGCGCCTGTACGTGCCGTATTAGGAATCAGAGGTGGCCGCCCTCACATCCCATAGCACCATCATTTGCTCGCTGATATACTGTATTGTTTCTCAAGCTATATACATTGATCCTGCCGCCGATCCTTTCACTTGTGGTGTGCTCTCTGTCCTTCGTAGGTTTTCACACATACGCATGCGCTTTTGGGTGGCGAGATGATGTCATGCTTGAGCTATATTTTGAGCTTGGCTGAATAAATTTTATCCCAACAACAGCTCTGAAGGCCAAAATGCTTGTGCTGTTTCACGCTATTTTCTTTATTTTCACGGAACTTTCTACGCCCGTTTGGCAGAAAGAGGTCAGACAGATAACATATCAAGTCGTTGAAGCCATGCGAGAAGCAGAGGAAACTTAAACAGGCTCGATCGAGGCCCTTGTTCAAGAATATTTCATGTTACGAGCGATCGAATGCTGCGATCGAATCTTGCTGTTTTCTCGTTTCCTCCTGCTCGCTTCACTTCGGCAGCTTCTGTGGTGAAAAAATAACTTTAAGCGCGTTGGCTGGGCGTATTTTTTTGGTGAATTCTGTTCTGGTTCGTTATTTTCGGCCCAAACAAAAAAATCTTGAGTTGTCCTCCATGTTTTTCTTTACTGTTCGGCCAAGGGCCTGGGGGGAATATTTGGTTCAAGTCTTCTGAGAAAAATGTCACGCAACTCGTCGATTTCAAAACAAAACTTTTGCTTCGAACGAAGGTTTGTCGCCGCCTTTTTCGCTAACTCTCCCTGCCAAAAAGGAACCACTCGTGCCAGTCATAACCGTCCCCTGAGCATTCTTCTAAAAAATTCTTGTGCTCTAGGCTGTCTTCTATTAACTCCATCGGCCGGCTTAGCGATGCTTTATGAAGATTTACATCCCTTTCGAAACAGGGAAAACAACAACCCTCGAAAAAGCAGTCCATATATTCGAGACAAATCACCATCGACACAATCTGCTGCTTGAATTTGCAGAAAGGCAGTTTTAAAATATTCTCGTGTACCTTGTCCCACCCCATTTCCTTTCTTTTCCTTGATTTTTGTCGCGATGTACTCCTTGAAAATCATCTCACGAAGCTCTGGAGGGAGGCTTTGGATGGCCTCGGAAAGTCCACAGGAAGACATGGTTCCTTGGAATATAACACCGGTTACATTTCTCTAACTGGTGTGTTTCTTTCTTGCAGCTCGAGCAAAACAAGCTGAAAAGCTTATTTCGCTTTTTCTTGTTTGCGGTAAAGACGCTGTTTTAGCGCGCCCCCGCCGCAGGGCTTGCAAAGACGGTAGTCACACAGTAGTCCGACTCCGCATTCTCTGCATGGCTCTGGCGCTCGCATTCCTTTCTTCAGCTGGTAGTTGTGCTGCCCGCAATACGCCCCGTAACAGCGCTTTCCGCAGCTTTCTTTCCGGCCCCGCATCAGCCACCCGCACTTGTTTTGCGCTCGTTCCATCCCGGCTCTGGTGGAATAACCCCCGGCTCGCTTGTTTCTAATATTTCGCACTCCTTTGTTGTGAGTAGTATATAGGGAATTAACCAAATACTATTTCAAAGAGGGAGCTGCATTTAACCGTTTCGCAGCCCCCAGGCTCAACCGGCCCGAGCTTGTGAGGGCCGGACTTGATGGTGGGGGCTGCGATAAGGTTAAATAAAGCTCCCTCTGCGAAATGGTATTTGGTTAATTCCCTATATACTACTTAAACGCCAGCGAAGACAAACTACTTTCGCAGGTTTCCAGAAAGTGATATAACGGGTGGTAAAAGACAAATTTTCAGGATCCCCCAAAACAAAATATATCAAGAGTAACGTGCATTTCTTATCCTTGAAGGATCACTTAATGTAGGGATAATAACAATTTTTTGTTACGTATGGTGGTCTTTGAGCAGCGAGCTCGTCAATTTAGGCAATTTTCCGTTCTTGGAACGCTCAAATTTAGGCGTTTCCCGGCTATGATTGTTTTGAGCTCTAAGAAAATATATTTTGATGAATTTGCAAAAACTTAAGTCTTTGCATTTACTTATGACCCAAGATAGTTCACTAAGAAAAGTTTGAGGGAAAACTTTTTTCCGACCAGAAATGCAGTGGACCGCTTTTAGAGAGACTGCCACTTAAACACCTAGTCCAGTTGCAACAGGCCGTAGTCATATTTATATAGGACTTTAACTCATCTTTTTTTCGGTATCGACCAGCGTAGTTTGCAGTTTAAATTATTGCTTATCAAGGCACGTGGAGTGAATTCAACAGATTTATCCCTAGACTCTCACCGCCTCTCGCCCTCTCAAAATATTCCTCACCCCTCCAGTCAGAGTTTCCCCGTTTCCGGTCAAAATCAAGCTACAATGTTGATTGAGAAGAAAAACGTGCTCTCATTTCGAAATCGTGTTTCAGTTTTACGCTTGCTTCCGGCTTGCGCCCTACAGAGATCGCTGTAAAATTTCATGTTGAACTGGTTTGTTTTAAATTCTCAAGAAGGAAAAGTCGGCCATTTTCCTACACCGCTCCTTCCCCGCGTGTTCAGAAAACCCACTAAAAATGGAAGCCCACTGAAAACCAAAATGCTAAAAAACCAATTGCCAGTTCAGAATAAGTCATTTACCGATAAATATAGGAAAGTATAGCGAGGCATCGTTCACTATTTCTGAAGAACCTGTGGTAGAAAACAGAAGAAAAAGAAAAAGCGAAGGACGATGAGAATTATTTTCATAAAAAGAGAAACGGTAGTGATCTTATCAGACATGATGAAATGTAAAATAGCGAGGAACATTTAAATTGTTTACTGCACGTGTACTGAAATTCAGCACGCTACAGGTAGATCGATACAAGTACAGCTGCTCTACCTTGAGAAAGTGCAAAAGATGTAAGAGAAATGCAGGACATAAGAGTATCTTGCTTGGCGAGGCAGAGAGTAAACCAGTTAGTTTGCAGTTTAACTTATTGCTTATCAATTTTTTACGTTTTTAAACTGATGAGGCGCGTGGAGTGACAGAGTGCAGCAGATATCCCTCACACTTCCCTTAAGAGTTTCCCCATTTACGGCCAAAAGCTGCAATGTTTTTTGAGAAAAAAAAAAATACTCAGTTGAAACCCCGTTTCAGTTTGGCGTTTGCCAATAAGAAAGCAAATATAATGACCTTGTTTTCTACTATAGTCGTGCGCACTACAGCGATCGCTGAGAAATTCATGTTCAACTGGTTTGTTTTAAATTCACAAGAGGGAAAATTCCGCCATTTCCCTCGCGACTGCGCCGCTCTTCCTCGCGTGTTCAGAAAACCCATTAAAAGAGAAAGCCCACTGAAAAACAAAATGCTAAAAACTGCCAGTTCAGAACAAGTCATTTCCCGATAAATGGAAGAAAAGTATTGCGAGGAATCGTTCACTGTTACTCTGGTATGTAACTGAATTCCTGGAATATTTTACACAACTAAACATCGTTGCCGACTGAATGTTACGGAAGACATTGAATTTCAGCCGTCCCTTTGAGTCGCACACTAAAGAAAATTTAGGCTAATACGTGAGGGATCTGCACATCCTGGGGCCCGTTTCTCGAAAGCCCCGGAAACTTTTCGGGCCCGTAAAGCCATTTTTAGACCATCGGTATCTAAAAACGGAGAAGTGTATACGCCTGAAACTTCTTGTATGAAGGGAATTTCGCTTCATATTAAGAATATGTGAATAAAACAGCTCTGTAATCGTAAGGTTCGAGATTCTGTTATGGCTTTACGGGCCCGAAAAGTTTCCGGGGCTTTCGAGAAACGGACCCCTGGTAACCATGCAATTGGGTTTTCCGCTTTCCATAGAATTGTTAACTCAATCTGTATGAAAAACTAAACCGTAACTGCAAGCTTCCCACTACTGGTAAACCTTTCAAAGAAAGTCCCTTTTGCGTCAAAACGTTACAAACTCTGATTTAGGCTCTGGTTAATCTTCTAACTTCTTCCTAGTCGAATAAAATTACAGTTTAATTTAGCTTGATGCCGTTTAATCCCAATTACCCTGCAATATAGTTTGACAGAAGAACGTGCCGTACCTCCCCATTAAATTGACCGAACTTTATTGAAATAAACATAAAACTACTTGTAAATAGCAAGTTATCCGCCGTATTTAGTTTAACGTTGTATTTACTAGTTCAAAGTTTCGTTTTTGTCTTACAACTGGCCAAACGTTTTCGGTCTCACGAGATTTAGCGTATTTGGATTAATCACGTCTACTCGGATTTCAGGCAGCTTTCCATGTGATCGATCAGTACAAAAAAAGTAGAGTGAACCTCACTAATCGGATTTCCACAGATCGCCACGAAAGTGAAAATAAAACTTAAGTCTGTCTCGCTGCAGAGTGGTTTCCATATAATTACAACGATCGCTGAACATTTCTGGCAGTGATCGTAAAGTTTATACAAAAACCAGCCTTCAAGGACTATTTTCTAAAATGCTACCACGAGAAAGAAAAAAACAAACAAACAACAACAAAGAAAAAGAAACGCTAGAAACTTTGCAATTTCAACTACTTTCATGTTCGAACATAAAATGCACGTTTTTACACTGTTTACAAAATTACTGTTCATCTTGGAACTATGAGGCACGTATTTCTCAACTAAGCTCGACTAAACACTTCATTATCGCTTTTTTCCTGATTTACACGATACATTTTTAGACGAATTAACTGTAAGCACCTTTTTTTTATCTTATTTATAGAGGATATCATATAATTTGTTAATTCAAGTTAACAAAAAATTGTCCGCTACAATAATGTGAGAGTCCAAAAATTAAACAACAAAGATCGTGACTTGCTATTTGATAGAAAGCCATTTACGCGCTACAAAAAAAAAAAATTCACTTATTTCACTGAATGTCCGATTTAGATAACAATTAAAAATTGTCGAGAATTACATTCTGAAAGTAGGTTACGGTGTTTACACGAGTAGCTCGAGAAACAATGGTATCGCCTGTTATTGTCAGATGTTATTCTATGACCTCAAGTAATGTCAGTTTGAACGTGGTGCAGGGACGAGCAGTTTAAGTCACGTGACACTGAAGACAATCAGTCCTTCTGCCAGAATTCACTGAGTGGATGAACCTGGTATTACCAATAGCTAAGATGAACCTGAGGCAGTGCTTGTTGCACAATAGATCGTAACTCGTCCAGGGAGGCCAGTGGATTGTCCGTTAGGATCAGTTCCTCCAGATCAGGAATGAATCTTAAGCTGTCCAGCAGACCATGAAAGTCATGTTCATCCATAATTAAATTATCAAGACCTAACACTAGCAAGTTGGGAAAGAACTGCACGCGCTTGGTGAGTGGAGCAAGGCTACCCCTTGCGTTGAAATTGTAAAGACCAAGCAATTGTAAAGCTGGGAATGTTTTGTTCATTCCTCCAAACAGTGCCTCCATTTCCTCCTCTTGCAAAATGCTTTCATACACCCCCGATATAAGGAGTCTTTTTAAAGACGACATTTCAGGAAGTGACCGACCGAGCGACGCGGCTGCTACTAGAGTCAGGCTTATACCGCATAGCACCAGTTCCTTAAGAGTCTTGTGTGTGATACTACAAACAAGTTTGTTTACTGCTGCAGCACAGCAGTCATATAAATTAAGGCTAAGAGCGGTGATGTTGATAAATCGTGGTAACACACCAGCTAGTTTTTCTGCTGCCACTGATGTCAATGAACACTGTGACGTTGGACCACCAATTTTCACACAGCACGTGCTGGGATTTGGTACTTGTTCCAGCAGTTCACACATACCCTCTCCGCATTCACCAAATTCAATGGTTTTCAAATGTTTACAGTTTCTGATAACTGCACCAAGATCTTTCAATGTCTGCGCATTCACAATTTTTTTACAGTCAAGAGATCTTAAGAATTTCAAACATGACTGTTTTGAACACGAAATTTCGGAGCAAGATGGAGTAGAAATGGTAATAGTCTCAGTAAACAGTCTCGCATGGTTATCACAGTACAGACATAACCTTGTTACGTAAAACTGAGCTTTCCCATTATGGACACGAAGGACACAATCAATACAACACCCTTCGCATCCTACAGTCTTAAACTGCCTTAAAAAATCTTCAATCAAGAGAGCAGCAGAGTTCTCGGTTATTCTCAGTGGGACATGTAAGCAATCGAAAAACTCCAGAACCTCATATAGCCTTGACATCCATTTCCTGTCATTATCAGGAAAAAAACTGTAATACCAACCAACGTGAAAAAATAAAGCTTTACAGGAAGAATCTTCATTTACAATTGTCATCTTTGGTATATGTTCAGGAAATGGTCTCCTTAGGGAAATCAGGATGATCCCAGCTGTGCAGTCTAACCAATATCTCGCCAGTGCACCTTTTGATTGAACTTCTTTCAAAGAATCGTCAACCAAGGCACTGAACTTCTCATGCCTGTAAGTGACGTCACACAGTGGCTCGTCTGTCTCGTTTTCTACATCTGGTATTGTCTTTGATAAATCTAAGGTTGGATCAGTGATCCTGACTGATGTTAAGTGTTGAAAAATCTTCACTGCTCCATCGTCAGACAAGCCGCAAACGAACTGCACAACATTCTCCCAGGCTTTACATTCCCCCAAGGTACGTGTGTGCTGTTCAATTCCACCGAGATTTCTTTCAGGGACACATCTGTAGGAGATGAACCACGCTGCCAAAAATTCTTGAATGCTCTTGTGGATAAAGGATACCATCCCTGCTGGTCGAAGATTTTCTGCGTACTCGGTAACTTGAAGTAGGCCAATAATCTGACTTTGGTCACAGCGAACGGCAGCGGACAACTGCTCGTACTCGAACACATGATCGTCCCTCAAAAGACATTCCAACGCCACCTTTCCGATTTCAGCAAGAACATCTTCAAAATCGTGTACTTTGCCAAAGTGAGTAGGCGAATCTTTCCCTTGATTGTAATCCAAAACGTACTGGACGATCGCCAAATACAATTTTGTTTTGCTTTCAGGAAAACTCTTCGACTTGCCCTTTTTCCACAGGGTGCAAAAGAAGAGAAGAAGAAGCGGAACTTTCGCTAAGTCTTCCAGGTTTTGTTGGTCAAGATGACGACTTAGCTCTTTTGCTTCTGCTTCGCCACCAAGCATTTTTCTCATAAAGGCCTTTCTGTCCTCTTCACTAAACCCGGTAATCTCAGCATGCATGTCTTTAAACGTTCGTAGTTCGTCAGCTTTGGAAATTCGAGTCGTTATCAGGGCACAACAGTTTCTCAGTTTCTTTCCTTTGAATATCTCGTAGATTTCAGAGTTGCTTCCACAGCGATATTCGTCGTAGCCATCAAACACCAGTAGTACTTTGTCTTGGTTTTTGGTAATGTAACGTAACATGCCCTCGGTCAAGGCTGTCTCTTCCTCCGTAAAAATGGAAGACTGACTTATGACGTCTTGGAAGCTCTGGCATTTGGACACTTCCTTGAGATTAACAACAAGAACGAGCTCGAACTTTTTTAAGGCATCTTTCTGATTTTCACGCATGTCCTCATTGATGTACTCCTCATCAATTGACGTATCTTCATACTGCTCGTTACTTGATGTGACTTCGCAACCATCTTCACTTGACGAGGATTCGTCATCTTGTTTTGTGTCTCTCTTGTCTTCATCATCTTCGAAGCTCTTCATTGCATCTTTCTGTTCGTGTCCCGTTATCTCGGGATCAAGTTCAGCCCAGTCCACAGCCAGTTTCTTGACGAAAGTGCTCTTCCCAATACCCGTCTGTCCTTGCACAAGTATCCTCTTTGGTACAACACCGTTCTTGTTTGCAGTGAACACATCAGTGTAATGTTTCAGTTCAGACCGTGATGACCCAGCTGGGGTCTGTTCCTCTTTCACCCAGGACAGTCGAGTGTAGATCTGGTAAATGTCCACGGGGGACTTTTTAGACCAGGCAGAGGTGGGCACTGTGGCGGTTCTCTTGTAATGCTCTGCCAGTTTACTTCGACAGAATTTCACATCAAAAATGTCCTCCGCAGATGCTTCTGAATTAGTAACTGCAATGATAACGAATTAGGGCTTCAATAAAAATAGTAAAATAGCAAGCAAGCCGCGTTATCAAACTCAATATACGTACGCAAGTTAAAAAATCCACAATAATTTCACAAGACATTTTTTTTCTGCGCAAGTAGTCCCGTCGCTCATTTATTAGGCACCTTAAGATACCAGCACGGGACGAGCTAGGACGGCTACCGGAAGTAAATTGACTCAACCGGGCATGCGCACGAGAACTCTCGCCTAATCTCTCTGCCGTCCTTATCTCGTCGAGGACGCCATTTCGCCCGACTAGCCGTCGTATCGAAGACGTGAGTATTTTGCACTTGTTTTGCCCCGATAACTGTTCCAATCGCCTTTATTTTCAGTTATATTGATAGATATGTTTATAGCGTTCACAGTTTTCGTGATTGTAGCGTAGAATACTACGCTGAGATACGAAAATGTGAGTAAAAATATTCCTCGTCTGTTCGTTTGTGTTTCTGCAGCCACTGTGCAGACGCTATCACGAGTGTGCAAGCTCAATACAAACTCTATGCATTGAGAATACAACAGTGTAAGTACAGTTGATAAATTGTTGTAAGAATGAATGCCATGGAGCATCTATCGAGCAAATAAAATACACATTTTCAAACTGATGTTTAGTTGTTGTTTTTATACTACCCAGAATTTGATGCAACGTTTGTTTGATTTTTATAATGCTTGATACAATTACAGATGGAAATTGAAACGTTCAACAAAAGTCAGGATTCTTCGGCGACAGAATTCCCAAACGCTTTAGTGGTAAAAAGCCATCTGAAGCAGGTCGATCAGATTGTTCGTTTAATTTTTTCATACGGAAATTATGGTTTCTCTATTAAAATATTGACAGATGTTTGCTTCGCTTATAAAGAAAAAGAAATTCAGCATCGCTGTTCACTATCGTTTAAGCCTAATAGGATAAGATTTCTATCATCTCTTTTATAGTCTAATGGATGTCATTGCTTCTGTGAATAGCTTGTACGAGGTTCCAATTATTGACGTCGCCGTCCTTTGCAAAAATGCACATCTTAAGCATTTTGTTTTTGGCGACACGACGGGACCCGCGAAAGTTTCCCGTGTCCACTGCCGTTGCCGTCCTGGCCTTCCCGTCCTCGTATCTTAAGGTCCCTATTTTCACCGGCAAGGTAAGAAAACAATTGGTACATGAATTAAGTTGTGCATCATTGAACTTAGGCTGGTTTCCATATGATCGCTGTGATCGCTTCAGAAAAAGTTACGATAGTTGTCGTAACGATCCCAATGACCGCTGAACCCCTTTTTATGCTGCGATCTTAGAGATGATATGGAAACCAGCCTTAACGATGCGCGCAGGAATTTTGTCTTGCTCATTAGTTATGCTCCCCTGAGTTCTCGCGTGTATCATAGCTCGATGAAACACCCTCAGGGCCGGCAACACTACGCCAGAGGACTGAAAACGCAGCTTTAGTTTTACGGTTAGGCCTTCTGTCCGCACTAATCCGTCACGAAAACGGAGCTTTTCGGAAGCGCACTTCAAACTGGAGGAATTTGAAAACGCCGGCTTTTCGTTTTTGTGTGAACAGCAAAAAACATTTTGAAAACGGAGCTTTTCGACAACGATGACGTCGCGATAATTACGTCATTTCCCTGACGAAGATTTCCTCAAATACAAATCCAAAAACACCGGTGATTGTTGAGTTTTCAAATTCCTCCGGCGCAGTGTGGACGGAAAACATTTGATGGGTTTTCAGAGTGAAACCTCCGTTTTGTGATTCTTCCGGCGTAGTGTGGATGAGGCCTAAGGCATGAGTCATACTGTACTGCACACGAGAAACTGAAACAATACATGTGAGAATGTAACTTCTTACTGTCTTTAATGTGTTTTACAATAGAAGGCCTTTTTGACTCAAAGATTGATTTTTACAGTGTAAATTCTTCACAGCTTTTCTGTCTTTTTCAACTTAATGTAAAGGAGTGGTAATAATCACTCCATAATGCATTGCAAACATGAATAAACCTCATTTGTCTATGTTTTTCCTTTTATCTCCGCGGAAATCACTTTTTTTGGGTTCAGATCGCGTCTACTGCAGGTTTTTTTCCCTTTTAATTTTCCAGTTCACTCACCAATTGGTCTAAATGTGACAACAAGGTATAGATTAATAAGAAATAACACGCAAACTGCGGTGATAAACATGACAATAAAACGCATGTTAAAAAACAAAGTTCATTTACTTCACGTTTCGTATGTTTCAACATACATCTTCAGAAGTGACCGTTAGGAATAGAAGTAACAACTAAATTTCAATTTAAAATAAGTAACTAATTAACAATTACAATGACAGAAGCTGAGAAAAATTGGCATATAAACAATGTAAACTAATAAAGATAAAGCTTTTCGCTGCTTACATTATCATTTAGGGCGGGTTTTAATTCCCTTATTAGCAGAGTCTCTTTTATCTTGCAATGTGTATCTGTCCGACCTTTTGCTAATATATCAAAGTGGTCCCATTTGAGGTTGTACCCCTAAATAAGGTAAAACTAAATACGGTACAAAGCAAAATTGTTCCCAAAAAACTGAAGACCTACATTTAGAAGTTTTATGGCTGCATTAATCTTAGGGTTATTTTCCACAGCGCTTATCGCATTAAGTCTTTATTTCCCTACAAAGATAGGATCAACCGTTCCCAACTGTCGAAAGTTGTGTATAAGGCTAGTTGTTGGGACTGCCAGGATTTCTACATTGGAAAAACAAAACGTAGATTGCATGACAGAAAAACTGAACATTTTAAATCGATCACGAGTAGCTGTCATGCTTCTGCTATTGCAGACCACGTCACGTCAACTGGTCACAAATTCAATTGAACTTTGTTTTTTAACATGCGTTTTATTGTCATGTTTATCACCGCAGTTTGCGTGCTATTTCTTATCAAGCTGCGATGGCCAAAGAAAGAGTATTTACGACAAGGTAGAGATTAACCCTACGTATTGTACTTTATACAAACTGTAGGTGAGCAAGGTTCCCGCCATGCTTTTCATCGTGTATGCGTAATACAACGTGACTGAAATTGACATTAAATTTTGCTTCTAAAACTTCTTAAGTGCGTAACAATGCTGTATGATCTAAGGGAATGCTCAGTAACTCCTTCAAGAAAGTCACCTTCGGGGTCCCTCCTAAACTCAATCCGTACCTAAGGGCTTGATTTCATAGCAGTTAAGAAAACACTGCTTTGCATCACATATAAGTGAAAACTATTGTATTGTGCCAAATGTATGAAGGCTAAAAATACTGTCTTGTAGATTGTGAGGAAACCCTACCCTCGTCTATTTTTTTTTCATTTCCCCACCTGATTCAAGTAGTCACACTGTAGCAAAATGCTTCATGTAGGTTCCTTACCGCAAAATTCGTTGGCCACGTTATTGAGACCAACTCTCTGATGAACCAAAGCGTTGTAGAGGTCACGATAAACTGTAGCCGAAGCTGTTGTATTTCTCCAGTGAAGTAACATCCGATATGCTTTGCTTTTTTCATTAGCATCTATTTCGTCCAGTTTATCTTGAGAAATGTCAAGGCGAAGTCCCAGCTCCTGCCACTTTGCACAAATCTTTCCTGCAAGCTCATCTAGATCACGGTCACCAGGTTTGCCTTCTTTAAAAGCAACTACATGATAAAGAGGAAAAGTTTGCAGTTAACTAAGGATGCAATTTTGTTACATATCAAAGTGATAAAAACATCATTTCTCTTCTCAGCGAAACAAGAAATTTATTCACGACACTTCAAGCCAAATTGTAAATTTTTACATTCGATATTTGAAAAGAGCCATTGTTATTTTTTGGCATAAAGTTATGCTACCAGTGAAAAGTACAATTGAAAATTTTATTCTTTGCAGTTCAAAAACTTTTCAAGTTGAAAACAAAAGGGGACGTTGATAAGAGGTTTGGATGTACACTCTTGACACAACGATGATAGTTTGACTCCATGTTTACACCGTTTGAACGTTGGAACGTGGTGTTTCACGTTGTTGTACTCAATAAGCAGGGAAACTGGTTTGCAAAACTGTTTTTCTAGCTGCTTTTTTAGTGCCTTTCTTCTGAGAAGTGGACAAATGTTTCATGGGGCAGTCAGTAAGAGAACATTTGTAGCTGGGTTTCTTCACAAGTCGAGTGATGTGTCGAAAGAAGTTAGCATGGCTAACTTTCTAATACTTCTGAACGACGTTAGGATTTGTTAACACCTACGGCTAAGCTCATGTTGTTCTCTGTGTTTTAAGTGTGTAATCTTCAACTGTGTTAAGTGTCAGCTTGGCAGAATCGCTAGTCTTTGGTAGAGTAGTTTTGAACATTTTGTTTAAAAAACGTTTTTTCCCGCCAATTTTCCCTAAACCAGTATTCAAATTTTAGTGGTTTTGGAGAACTTTCTTCTTGATGCATGTAGTCCTACACTGAAAAGGGCACGGATTGTCAATGGGCCATTCCATTTTTCTCCCACAACCTCCTGTTGAGGAAATTTTCTGAGGGGTACAGGGTCAAAGTCGAAAATTTCCGAAGGTCACGAAGACGCTTTTGAGATTTTCTGAGGGTCAGTATTGGGAAGATCTAAAATTTCTAGACAGTCACAAGGTTACCGTGCATTTTCTTTCTCAGGGGTCTTGAAAAAAAATCGTGTCAGCACTTTGATCTTTTCTTAGGGGGTTGGCAGTCCAATTACCTCATCAATAAGGGGGGGGGGGGGGGTGGATATTAAGTAGCATGGCCCAATGTCGGTTGACACTTGCGTAAAAAGCCCTACACATGTAAATAATGGCCTTGTAATGCTGAACAACAAAGCCACAATATAATCAAATAACAAGGCATCGACTCCCTTTGAGGACGAGCCTATATTCCTAATGTTTAAAGGGAGGGTTTCACGGCTCGAAGCATGTCTCGAAATCAAAATACTTTTGTTCGCTTCTTGTCAATGTTATCGCTTTAAAAACCCCCTCGGATGTAGTTTGGTTTTCACATGCTATAGTTAGCCGTGGCAGAATGACGGATGACCAGACTTCTCAGAAGATTTCAGGGGATTTTACCGACGCTGTCAACCGTTGAATTTAGTGTTGACCTGTATGATTTATTCCACGGTTGGTGATTTTACGGCTATTTGCATGCGAAATTAGGTAACTTGCTTACGATTGGTTCATAAACAATGAAAAACTGGGCCTTTGCCAAAAAGCGTGCAGATGCGAATAAATAATACTGACATGCGCCGAACCGTGAAACCTTCCCTTTAAATCAATTTATCACTTATTTAGTCATCTCTTTAGTTTTTAAAGTTATTTATTTAGTTAGTTATTTTCCCATTGATTTCATTGGGGGTCAGCAACGGGGCCAGTAGCGGTCCAGTAAGGGTTCAGTGGGGGTCCATAGGGGTCACTATGGGGGCCACTGAGGGGTCAGAAAGGAATCAGTAAGAGGGTCAGTAGGGGAGTCAGTAGGGGGGTCAGTAACACGGTCCGTAGGGGGATCAGATAGCGGGTCAGTGAGAGGGTCAGTGGGGCTTCAGTAGGGGGTCAGTAGGGGAGTCGGTAGGGGGGTCAGTAGGGGGTCAGTAACGCGGTCCGTAGGGGGATCAGATGGGAGGTCGTGAGAGGGTCAGTGGGGGCTCAGTAGGGGATCAGTAGGGGAGTCAGTAGGGGGATCATTTAGGGGGTCAGTGAGGGGGTCAGTAAGGGGGTCAGTAAGGGGGATCTTTGATAGGGTCAATAGGGAGGTCAGCTGACAGGGTTAGTGTTCTGCGAGAACCCCCTGCACTAGCAATTAGCAGTTAGCACTAGCAGTCTTGAAATATGAAATTCTTCATCAAATAATTTACTAATAATTAGCAATTCACTAGCTGGGCTCTATTAAAAACATTCTTATCCTGATGTTAACAAGGAAGGCTCGCTCAATCATGCTGTTTTAGAAGTGATATAAAAATAAAAATAGTCTCCAAACAGAATTGGAATTTAGAACTAAGCGACTTGGTTTTTGTGGAGGGAGAAAAACCAGTAATGCTGGGAAAACCCATAGAGAAAGAACAAGAGCCAACAATAAACTCATGTATGTTATCAAACCCAGGACACACTGGTAGAAAGTGAGCCCTCAGCTCTTACTTCTGCATCACTCTGCTCTGGCAAAGTTTCATTTCAGAAATTCATTAATACATGAATTTCACAGGGTGAGCACAAACAATATTGTCTTTACATTTGCTAGAGACTTAGATATAGATGAAATTCCAGCTCAGCCGGTTGCTAGGTTTTTTTTGAAACAAGACAAGTATCACATTGAATTAATTTGGAGGGCCATTTTGAACAGTTCAATAAACTAATATTAAAGCTAAGGGTTTTAAACCTGCGAAAATGCTGTGTTTTTCTGCGCCTCTAAATACACAAAAATACTCAGTACCTCTGAGAATGAAGAAGAATTTTGAACTATTAAATTAAACTAGGTCTCGGCCTATGTACATACTGAAGACATTTAAAATAAATTAACCTGTTTTGTCCACATGTGTGAGTTTGGCTTGTTTAGGATCTGGTGTACTCCAACTGGGTGACAATCTTCTTTTCTCTTCTCCTGATTAATCAACAGAAACAAAACACCGGTAAGATGGAGACAATATCTCCTTGATCTATGCACAGCATATGTTTGTAAACTCGCCTACATTGTTCTCAACATATGTACACTGTGCACAATTATTACAGCCCTTCAGGATTTATTTTCCTGGCTTTGCAGCAGCTCTTAACTTGTGGGGTGGTAGTAAGGGTTGTAGAGCAGTTCATTTGAGGTTTTTTTTAGAGTGAACATGTAAAGAGAACTCTGTTATCCGTAAAAGCTAAAGAGGGTTGGAATAGTTGTCTGTGAATGGAATCCAGCTACAATAAAGTTTGCCATGTGCCTGATGCAAGAGCTGTTGTTAAACACTCACCCACTGCTCGTGTTTCCTACAAGTATAAATTTCTACTTTCTTCTGTGTTCATAACTTAGACTTCAATAATTGGTTCACAATTATTATAACTTTACAACAACTTTAAGCGTGTCTAAGATAATAACACTTTACACTTTATTATTAAAAATAATGAGGTTAGAAACTTAAACGTAATAACAACATGAACCCGCAGACCTATAGTCTAGGCTGGCGACATCTTTATTATTTTATGTTATACCAACAACTTTATTAAGGTGTCTAAGATAATAACACTTTGCACTTTATTATTAAGAATAATTACACTTAAGTTAGCAACTTAAATATAACAATCAATGATAAGCCTACTATTCAACTACTTAGACAAAGATTTACGAACATGTTTATTGCAAGCGTTATTACACTGTATATGGCTGCCTCTCACAAGGACTAGGAACTACCAAATTCACAAATTTGATTGGCTGAAATCGATATTGACTTCGGTCTAGATTTTCCCATCTAGAACGGCATCTGGACTGGCATCTAGACCGGTTACATTTTGTGGGGAAAAAGTTGCAAACTAAAATGCAAGAATAATGACAATTTTCTTTTAACAATATTTATTTATAGAAGTGCCAAAAAGCCTGATGAGAAAAAACAGTAAAGAGGACGAGCAAACTTTGGCAAAATTATGTTCAGTTCATCGCCATTTGTAAGCAAAATGTCAGCAAGTACAAACCAGTCACATTAAATGAATCAAATTGTTCTTGTTTGCCATATAATAAACATCTTATTAACCAAGCTTAGTCAGTCTGTATGGGAGAATCTTGACCTTGGTCATGACCTTGGACATGAACTCAGTAGAGATTCTCCCATACAGACCTCCTGCTCGGTTAATAAGAGCTAATTATGAACTATTTTTGACTGGTTATCATTTACCTATTATTGATACTTGGAGCTATGACTAACTAGAGATAAGCTCAATGATGGGTCAAAATTAATCTAGCTTAGTTCACTAAGCCAGAGCTTAAAGTGTTGAATTAAATCCCTTAACTAAAATGTGTTTCCTGTGGGTGGACAAATGACAAACCCATTAATTGTATAGGTCAGCAGGTACATGTACATGTAGATAACAAGATTAACAAGATGCATCAGGCTAAAATATGAAATTAGACAAATAATTGTTAATGTGTGTTAGCAGCATTGCTTATAACTCATAACAAATGGGAAGAGAAAATAAAATAGAAAAAAATACATATTAAATAAACATAATAATTATTAAAATGAATTACAGTAACACCACAGAGTAGCTGTTCATTTTGATTTACTGTTTGCAGATCAAACTGGAATTTAGACAAGTTGGCTTTTGTAGATCAAGGACAAAATTACTGACAACACAGGAGAACCCAGAAAAAATAATTAACCCAGCCCAGGAGCTAGATTGAGCTAGAACCAATAACAAATCAATCAATCCATACAACACTGTATTTAGGATTTAAACTGAGGCCACAAATTTCACACGGGGTTGGCTGACATTCCCTCAGCAGTAAAGTATCTACTTACTCAACAGTGTTGAATTACTGCCAATGTTTGACTGAGTCGGGACTGTGATTGACCGTGGAAGCCTGGGTGAAGGATTATATGAACTACAAGGCTGCATCAGAAAGAATGAAAGACAACCTGTTAGTTAAAACAAGGGACCTTATAAGTGACAAACTCCTAGCTAACACAGATGCTACTACAGCAAGTGGAGGCAGTGCCAGCATCTTTCATGACGACACATTAATACAAAGGCAAAATAGTTAATTATATATCTAAGCGAAATCACAAAAACATGCCCGCTAGGTTTTCGCCTGGATTCGGGCTTTGCCCAAATCCAGGCTAAGCCAGCGACCTTAAACCCAGGGGGCCCTCCGTCAAGGCTAGGCTGGGCACATGGCCCAGTGCCTGGCCTATCTGCTGGTGGCTTGCTGGGGACCAGCTGTCAAAAGCAGGGGGGAGGGAAGGGTGTCTTTCACTGACACCTCCAACTAGCTAGAATTTGAGTTTTCAGTGTTAAATAAGCTTGATGTTGACTGTGTTTCTGGGTATTTTACTCAGTTGTTTGACCTTGTTTGAGGCTTCTGTCTTGACATGGCACTCTGCTGGAGTGGTCCATGCCAAGTGCATGCGTGATTGGCCAATCTCCTAGCCGGGGGGGAGGTCAGAGGACTTCTGGCCACTGGGACTGTCTTTGAGTCACTGCAGGCATGTTTTTGCGAATTCGGTTAGATATATGTCTGGATTTATGAAAACAGACTGAATCAAGCATTTTTTAAATATTTATCCACTTTATTTATTTATTTTTCCTCTCATTAAGGTGGCAGCTTGTAAATTGTACCTAGCATGAACTGTAGAGAACTTCTTGCTGCATGTTTCATTCATTTATCTATTATTTTAATTACTTATCACTACCCTCTCCCCCATTTTCAATTGGTGTTAAGTTAAGCCCAGGCTACACTCGTCTGAATTTCAGTTCACACGGTGACTCTGAGAAGGAGCCGACCAATCAGCGTTCTATAACTACTGTCTAAAGGAAGTCTGCCCGAGGACATCATTAGGTCCAATGAAGGTGCAAGTCGAACAATTTGCTAGCAAGCGTCGCTAGCAAGTGACATCCATTATCGTACATAAAGCAGTCATGAGATGTATTAAACAGGACGTCATTTAGCCCCGTTGGAGTAGGTTGTTTGCACTGTGGCAATAATGTTGTGCTTGCTTTAGACAGCAAAGAGCTTTAGCCACATCAATTTAGGGCTTAGACGTGCAATGGACTAGACATTTCTGGGCTTTTCATCAGCACTGAGTACTGACGCTCTCAAAATCGTGATAATCACAACTCTAACCTACTAGAAACAAAAACAATAGGTGAGTGCCTGTGACCAGATAATCAAAAGGAATGTGAAAATGACTTCTGGCATTTGATTTCCTCAGTATTTGGACTTAAACTATGGCAGAAAATTCATGTCTAGCTCACCCTCTGTAAGATATTACATTCAAATATTAAGTGCTGGTGTATTCAGAATCCTACATGATAACCATTGCGATGCGTGGAGTTTAGCAAAGTACATTATCTTCTCATTGATATTCAACTAATGAGTCTGAGATAATCCTCCATAATTCCTATCCCTTGTTCTTATTAATAAACAGCAACCCAACAACATAGCGAAGCCTTCCAGGGCCAGGGTCAGTCCCCTGCTTGCTAAAGTGAAATACTTATGTGCTGTTCTCCTTGCTAAGCCACATGCTGAATGTAAATATGGCATCCGATGGCGAATGGTCTGTCAAGCAATGGTCAATTGATAGGAATTTGTCACGCATTGCAAAAAATGGAAAAAAGAATAATGAATAGAAAGATTTAATAACACGTTCAAAGCACACAATTTTTATTTTAAAGCCAAAAGGATCTGTAAATGTGATCCGTAAAATATCGCACAGAAATTTCCCTGGCAGAGAAACTGTGTTTTTATGTGTTTTAGACTCGGGAAGGGGAGGGGCTGGGATAACTTCCCTGTATAAGTTATCAGAGCTATGTGCAGCCCCAAAGGGTATGTTTTTAAACTGCTTATGTCTGAAAAAGGTGTAAATTTTGACCACATTGGACTGAAATAGAGTGTGTTTTTCACTCTGGCTTGGCATTGAATATTTTGTTTACATGGAACCGATTATTTCCACATTAACATTGGCAAATTTGTAGCCCTTCTCAAATGTTTAAACAGATGGGGCCTTTTTCTGGTTTGCAGCAGTCGCATATTAGAGCCGCTTACTAATTTTATAGGTCTGATAATTGGTTATCAATTTTTCCCCCTGAGGGGGTGTTTTGGAGTTGTGTGATGTCTTGTATCTAACTAAATGTACTTTTGAGAGCGTTAGTTCTCGACGCTGATGAAACGCCCGAAAATAATTTTATACCAGGTTTTACACTGACATTTCCTCTTTCAAAATGTCAGAATCTTAGGTGTTTTGCTGTTTCATCGGGTAGTGAATTTGCCGATTCAAAACACATAATTAAGAATTTTAAGGAAGCAAATTTCAGTAATTCTAAGTGGCTCATTGTGACCTTGAAAATTAACCCACAGAAGAGTAACTGGCCTCAAAAGACTTGTAAACCCCTCAACAATACATTTCCAGGCTCGCACTGGAGTGTTATTGTGATGCAGATTGAACGGAGCAACGTTTATGATGAGATATTAGTCACTACATTTTGTGTGTTTTTGAGCAGACGTGGGACTGTAACAATTTTTTTATTTTTCGGTGGGTTTAAAAACTATGTCAAGAAAAACATCCCACAATGTTTCTCTGGGCAAAATATGAAAAATTTTGATTTTTCATCATGTGCCACATATTTGCGATATGACTCGGTCCTAGTGGACATTCCCTTTTAATTAAATTGTGCAATTCATGATTCAACGGAAAGATGGGGAATTTAGTCTTCCTGGCCTCAAAAGGCATACAGGCCGAGAGTTATTTCCTTTTATTTGAGCTACAATACGTCTTGTGGAAAGCTATAACTCTAGCACAGAATTGAATCAAGATTATCAGTGACAAGTCAAATTCTGTGGCTATATTTTTGCGAATCAAGACAGATATTGAAAATTAATTGAATGTCACATAAGTGCCACTTTTTTTGCCAAAGTACAATAAATGACTGACGTTAGTGCTTTCCATGCTCTTGTCACAATGATTGGCTAATTTAACCCACAGTAAAGACATAGTGAGGTCATTTAGGTGAAATCGCAGAGGTTAAATATATGTATTGACTTACTTTGGCTCGTTCAACTCATTTACAGTGACTTCAATGGCTTGTATAAGCATGTTATGGCTTCTTTAAAGAGTACTCGAGACAGATAGTGCTCTCAGTATGACATGTCCATATTTATGTACAGTATCTGACCGATTTTCCATAAACAAGCCCACTATTTTGGTGCAAAGTCTTTTAACACGGTTTTCATAAATTTATTCAGTCATAATTATATAAATTTAATTAACTTTCTGTTGTGATTGGTTGTTTCCTGGAATTTGCTGTTTGTAAATTGTGATCAAAGAAATGGAGCCACAAACAGAAAGACAAACATTTTGTGTTAATGCGAGGACCCTGAAAATGAATGCTCTATGTATCTCAGCAGTTAGCAACCATAGTGTTTTCAAAAATCAGTTCAAAAACCAACCTTGAATTCATGTGATTAAATGCACTTTGATTTAATTGGTATTTAGTGCACTTGCTAATGCTTGGTTAAAAAGAGAAATGCAACATATTGTTTGAAATTGCAACATTCTCAGCCATTCAGCTGCTAAAACCAGTTAACCAATGGGTTATGTTACCACACAGGCTATATTTGCCACTCCAATTTCATAATTTGGTTTTGAACTCTGATTGGTTTGTTTGTAGTTGAAACTAA